>NW_025396700.1:0-7449 GCF_016433145.1 Gracilinanus agilis | reverse complement strand
GTTGTATACAGGTTGTAACAGGTTTTGATAGAATCCATTCATAATCATTTATGTGACAATTAACAAAGGTTTAAAGGAAGAAAAAGCTGTATAAGCAACATGTGACCATGATAGTTGAGATGACAAATCCAGGATGCATAAGACTTATGGGCCTTTTACAACGATATGTTGTTCAGTAAAATCATAGGGAAATGATACAGATAAAGAATCATATAACGGAATATATATTAATTAGATTAATAAAGATAAACTTAAAAATTTAAACCTTAACAAAATCAACAAATATAATAATATAAGCAAATGACAAGTTACAAGCAGTGTAATCAAAAATCCTTTTTACCAATTCCAATAGACTTGTTTACTATCTTGAGGAGAGAAGCCTAGAATGACTAGTAAACAATAAACTTCCCATCTCTTTTAAGGTTCTTTCCCCTCCCCTATATAAATCACCATTTGCATTTTGTTTGTCAGAGCTCTGAATTTCATCATAGTGAGGGAGAATTCTGTACTGAGAATTTAATATTTTCAAAACTTTGTCAAAATATTTCAGTTTGGCTTCTAGTTTAAACAGCTCCCTATCCTTTTGCATATTCTTGAGAAGTAAATAAAGTGGGAAATCTACAATGAAAATAAAAACTCCTAGGAAAAGAATTAAGCAGATCCAAACTGCACTTTGTAACTTTACCAACTCAAACTGTTGTTTCAGAGTTTCAAGCACGCTTTGAAAAAGCATTATACCTCAAAAAAAAGGCCAGATGGGGTTTGTTTATAGTAAACAGGGAGAAGGGCACAATTACTAGGGAGGACAATGTGTTATTTGCATATGAGAGAACTGGCTACCCCTGTTGTTTTAAGTCAGGAGAGAGAAGGGAAAATCAGGCTTATTTCCCAAAATTTTGACTTCAGATCTATTGATTTTAGGCTTTCCTTGCCCTCAAAAAAAAGACAGCAGAGGAGTCCCCTTTCTGTGGAAAAAAGGTACAACTCTCTCTCAGCCAGGATTCCAGGGTCAGTTTAAGACTTTGGCTTAAAAAATGGCCAGCTCAGGTTGGAAAACCCACATGGGGTGGGAGAAGGGATTGGTTTGTAAGATTTTTATACATCACTCTCTTGGGAGGAAAAAAGGCTCTGAATGGTGGGCGGGTCTGGTCACTAGCAGAGGCTACAGGCTGGGTGTGGAGTAGTGAGGAACACTGGCTTAAGCAGATGGAAGTGAGAAGTGGAAGCGGCAGCAGCATGGGCAAACAGGACTTGCAGCTGGTGGAAAGCAGGCAGATAGGTATGGCTGGAGGAAAAAACTTACTAACTTAACTGAAAATCTATCTTAAAAAAATTTGAGAATTCAATCCCATCGTGGTAAGCCATAATGTGGATTTTAAAATTAATACTCAATAACTAAATATTATACTTAAGAAAGTTTTATTAATAATAAACTTACAAAAACACTAACTAAAAGGCAACTAACCAGCCCGCTAGCCAGAGCAAAAGAGAAAGAGGGAGGAGTTACAGCAATAACATGAACATAAAACAATAACATGACCACACAAACATGAAGGCACAGGAGAGATTGACGGGAATTTTGGGAAATACTAAGGGACTTATGGGGGATGTAGTCCAAGGTTCAAAAATCTCCATTTATACAGAAGCCAGAATAGCAGACCAATAAGGCCACTGAGGGAAATTTTAAATCTAGAATTCTGAGATTCCTTCAGCTGTACAATTTTGAATATCCTTGTGGGTAGGGACAAGATAAGGTAACAGGGAAGGTGTTCATGGGCTGAGAATGAAACTTGTCAGTAACTAAAGGATTTGAAGACTTTACATGGTTTTTGAATGGTCAAGAGAAGAAAAGAGTTAGGAGAACAAGGAGAAGCAATATCACAACTCAAAGTGCCCTAAAAACAACAAAGATCAGATATGCAATCCCCAGGTTGGATTACAAGTCTATCTCTCAGAGAACATATATCTTTAGCCTTGGGAATAATCTTAGAATTGCAAGTTTCATAAATGACAAGGATGTCTTCTCCTATATATGTATTTTGTTGGCTCAAATCTTGACATGTTGAAGGTCACAGAAAACATTAAATGAAGTTAAATTTTCTATAAGAGATCATATATATTACAGTTTTTCAGGTACCATACAAGGGCTAAGCTGTTAATGAGCTAGGGATTACATTAGGAATTTCTGTTTCATTGCTAGCAGTTCTAATCTGAATGAAACAATTTGGAGTTGAATATGAAGCCAGAATTCTTGATCATTCAGCAAGATGCAACTTGGCCATCCAGAATTTTAAGCCAATGAGATTGTAGAACCTGGAATGGTAAGTTTGGGAAAGACTAAAAGAGAGGGAGGGGATAAATGTTCAGAGGTTGTTTGGAGAAATTGTCTAAAGAATGGCATTTTATAACTGACCATATCATTGTAAAATCTATATCAGATTGCTTGCCATCTGGGAAGATGGAGGGAGAGGGAGGGAAGGAGATAAGGTTAGAAATTGGCTCAAACATTAAAAAAGGAAGCTTAAAGATTGTTTTCTTTCATGTAATTGAGGAAAAAATGTTTTAAATAACTATGTCAGGTCTAGAAGTAGCCGTGGAGAAGAGAATGAGCATTCAGAACAACTGATTTCTTATCCAGCAGAATACCCCAAAGTTCAGGACTGTAGAGCTCCCCAAATTCCATATGCCATAGCTCTGAGGGCTCTCTGAGAAAATCAGTTGAGCTGCTTTGGATTGGACTTCTCAATGCAAAATGTCATTTATTTCAAGGTTCCCTGGGAATATATTCTTAGTTGGCAAAATTTTGGCCAGTTTTAGGTAAATAAGGAAAGTAGGAGAATTTAGAATTTCTATATGAAATCAGTCATTTATTTCCATTTAATTTATATTATACCTGGAGAAGGCTTTAAAAAATGTCACATGTCCCTCCACGTAGCCAACAAGGTTTGGTGAAAGTACTGACTGTTTTTTGGTTAGCTCAGAGTCCCCAGACAATGGAATATCCCATCACTGTGAAACAAAGGCAGTTCCATCAAGATCCTTCTTTGGTTAACACTTTGGTCGATACGATTCATCATGGAAATACATATATAGTATTTTGGGCAGAAAGACAAATATCAAGATGTTAATAATTGAAGCCTCCTAAGAGGCAGAAGTTATTCTTCCACATCATGGTATCTATAAATCCTTAGGTGCATTGTAAGAAAATCCATTAAAAATACCTTTTTTAAAAATTCACTTTCTAGATCAGAGGGTAGTGTTTCTTTATCACCAAAAATATCATTTCTTAGGAAGTCTTCAGCAGACTAACTGTCTAGGCTGTCAGGTCCCATCCAAAGGCTAAAGTTGGAGGGGGCTTAGAGTTCTAATACTGAATTTTATAGCTAGGCATAAATGCTACCACTGAATGTCTCACTCTGGTTTGGAAATATCAGAGCAAAATGATACCTTGGAGCACACAAAGTCTGACTTGAATTTGCTACATACCACTCTCTTTCAGAGCTGGAAGCTCGCAGAGAGCATCGATTCTCCAGTCTGGGAAGAGCCATAGAATGGAAAATCTTTGAAATGGCAAGAATAATTTTCCTCTATTTTCTTAATGAAGCACTATATTGACCAGTTCTAGATAATTTCTAAAACAGAAAAAGATGTTACCTAGAAGATCTTTAATGCCAGTCTAATTGGTATTTTTTAATACATAGCTGCGAATGTTCAGGGAAAGTCCTGTGGATTTTGTAGCATGCCAGAACAGTATCCCAACTAAAAACCAGTCACACCAAAACCAATGTCATTCCCTTTGGGTCCGTCTTTGGTCAAATTGATCCTGCTATTCCCAAGGATAAAAATGAATACGGAGTATGTTTGGGCCAAACATTCAAGGTATAATATCCAAAAGGCTTAGAAGAGATATGATTTCATTTTGGAAATGTTTCTGTGGGGAAGATTCGTGTATCTTGTACTAATTATCGAATGAAAGTATTTAAAAGCATCCTTCCAGATTCTACAAGGGTTTGGCCTTAGAATTGCAAAGGGCAGGTCTTGGTAGCCTCATGGAAGACTGTAAGCCTGAGCTTTTGAAGATATATGTTGGAGGTGTCTAAAAGCTTAGAAAAGAGAATTTCTTAGATAGGAGATAAATCCTATATGTCTAGATTTTGAGGGGAAATTTTGGAGAGAGTATAAGGTAGGGAATTGCTCATGGAATATAGAATGTATGAAATGGAAGGAAGTTTCAAATTCAGGATCATAAGATGGCGGATGCTGCAGGTCCGAATTGTGAGGGACAAGCACAGAGAGAGTGGGGGATGGATAGGCTCTGGTAATGGAAAATTTCAGAAGCAGGAGGATTTGAGCACAGAGTGCGTCAAGCTTGGCAGTTGCCATGGAGATGAAAATGAGAGTTAGCAGAGCACAATGAAGAGAGGAAAGAGAGCCCCCCTCATTCTCCCTATGGACCACAAAAGGTCAGATCGTGCTGTGTACTCTGAATCATTAAATGCTGTAAGTGGGTGGCTTCATAGAACATTAGTCAACTACTAGGAAGGGGGGTTTGGAGTTGAAAATCTCAAAAATGACAAGGATATATTTTCAACAATATCTACTTAGTGAATCCAAATAGTGGCCATTTTAAAATCATTTTTAAATATCAGGAGAAAGTTGATTTTTCATAGAAAATCCTTTACTTATTCCATTGTAGTTATATTAGCTGTCAGTGATGCATAAGCAAAATATTGTTTAAAACTTCCCATCTTCCACCTTACTGCCAAAAGGCTTTGTGAGTTCGTTCATGGTTTTTGCTCAGTCTTTTCAGAGTCTTTGTAGCCCCAGTCAAGGTTTTCTTTTTTTTTAAACACTTAACTTCTGTGTATTGGCTCCTAGGTGGAAGAGTGGTAAAGGTGGGCAATGGGGGTCAAGTGACTTGCCCAGGGTCACACAGCTGGGAAGTGTCTGAGGCCGCATTTGAACCCAGGACCTCCCATCTCTAGGCCTGACTCTCATTCCACTGAGCTACCCAGCTGCCCCCAGTCAAAGTTTTCTTGATAAAGATATTATGGTGGTTTACCATTCCCTTTCCCAACTCATTTGTTCCATGAGGAAATTGAGACAAACATGGGTAAGTGAGTTGCTCAGAGTCACAGAACTAGTAAGCGTTTGAAGCCACATCGAAAAACATCTCTTCCAAATTCCAGACTCTTTCTTTGTCCACTGAGCAGTGTAGCTGGCAAGATTAGGATCCCCTTATAACCACAAGAGCTGCACATTAAAGCCCCTTGTTAAAAGGCCTCCTATTGTTCTTGCTTTTAGCGGCCAGGAATATAGAGAAATTTTGTAAAAAAAATAATCTAAGGTTTTAAGGAAGAAATGTTAGAAGTAGTCTTCTGTTTCAAAATCAGCCAAAGGTTCAAATCCATGTAGACTTTAATAAGAATCCAATGAAAAAAAAGGAAAGTGAAGCCAGAATAGCAAATCAGGGAGGGCATCCAGAGAACAGAGACTGTGTCAACTTGAGGGAAATTTTGATCCCAGAAATCTGAAATGGATTCAGCTATAGAATCTTGAATTTCCTTTTTGGGAAGGACAAGATCAAGGAGAGTGGAAGATGCTCAGGGCCTGAGAATGGAACTTGTTGGTAACATAAAGATTTTAACACTTAGCATGATGTCTCAATGGTCAAGAGAAGGAAGTAGAAGAACAATGAGAAAAAGAGACATCAGAGCCCAAAGTGCCCTGAGAATGCCATAGATCATATATGGGAATGTCCTGAAAATTCCCATGTTGGATTGCAAATCTGTCTCTGAGAACATAAATCATTGGCTTTGGGAATGGCCTTAGAATTGCCAGTTTCATAAATGGCAAGGATGGATTGTCCCATTTATACTGAGTTGACTTAAATACTGATGTGTTGAAGGTTGTTGAAAAAATTAGATGAGGGAAGATTTTCCATAAGAGACCAATCATATAGTCCTATTTAACCTTAATTGGTGATGCAAAAAAAAAATCTCATATCTATAACCAAACATACTGACTGATGAGTATGATGAAAATACTGTCTATAATTTGACCACACCCCCATAATAAATATGTACATGAAAACCAATTTGATCCAATGCAATTCCTTCCTTCATAAAGCTAGCTATTAAGAGCAGTATTCATGACAATGAAAGTATGGTTAGCCATTCAAACATGGTGCTAGGTCAGTGATGGGCAAACTATGGCCCAGGGGCCAGATGTGCCCCCCTGAAATGTTCTATCTGGCCTCCCAACATTCTTCCTAATCTGACAAATACAATGAGTAGGATACAGTACAATGAAACTTTGAAAGAGTTGCCTTAGAAACAGACTGACAGAGGAGCATTGCCTTTCCTTTGGTCACCTCTTTAAAGAGTTTGCCCATCACTGGGCTATGTAATTAGGATTTACAGGAGGCCTGGGAGTCACTCTATATTGCACTTGCATTGTTTAAAATATGAACAATGAAATAAACAGATAACCTTATTCAACTTTGGAGGGTGCTAACTTAGATATGACAGTGTCCTATGTGGGAGTGTCATTAGAACACTGACTGCCTGCCTGCCCTTTCAGGTACTAGTCAATGGGTAAACTGGTGATGGGTAAGGTCTCAAATTAGAGAATTTCTCAGTATGAGAGGAAGTCTCAATTTGAATGAAAAAATTTATAGAGTAGAATATGGAGCCAGAATTCTTTATCAGATATTCGAATGAGAAAGGAGAATATATGAGCTGGATGGAAATTGACCATCCAAAATTCTGAGATGGACTAGGCTATAGAATCTGAAACGGGAATTTTGGGAAGGATTTGAGTGGAGAAGAGAGGGGTTCAGAGGCTGATTGGGGAAATTGTCTTAAAAATGGCATTTTATAACTGAACACGTCACATCTGAGAGTGGCCATAGAGAAGGGATGCACTATTGAGGAGAGCATTTAGAACAAGGATTGTCCTATCTAGCAGAATACTCAAAAGGTCTGGATTGAAATGTCCCCCAAATTTCCATTGCCAAAGCTCAGAGGTCAGCTGCCCTGGATTGGACAAGTTTTAGGTTAATAAAGAAAGTGGGAGAATTTAGAATTTCTATATGAGATTAGTTGTTTATTTCAATTTAATTTATATGATGTCCTGATGAGATAAAAAATTTTTTTGCCATCCTCTACCAGAGAACCAACAAGGTTCGGTGAAAGTATTGAGTATTTTTTGGCTAGCTCAGAATGCCCAAACAATAGCATTGCTCTGATACAAATGCAATTGTCTCAAGCTATATTTCTTTGGTAAAAACTGCTATTGATATAATTATTCATGAAAGTACATATAGAGTATTTCAGACCCCCAAAGAAATACCACAATATTAATTTTTGGACCCTCTTAAGATACATAAATAATATTTCTAGATGATTTTCTCTCTTGCATGAGAGAGAAAATCATCTAGAAATATAT
>NW_025396699.1:0-2031 GCF_016433145.1 Gracilinanus agilis | reverse complement strand
ATGATATATTATATATTATACTATATAATTATATATTTAAAATTAAATTAAACTATTTTATTAAATTATTTTAATTAATATATTAATTAATACATTATTATATAATTGATTTTTAATTTACTGAATAACTATACAATACTGTGTATTGGTTCTAAGACAGGAAAGTGGTAAAGGTAAGGCAATGAGGGTTGAGTGACTTGTCCAGGGTCACTTTTTTTAAATTAAATAAAATTTTTAAATTAAATTAAATTAAAAGTTTTAAATGAAAAATTTAATTTTTATTTTAAACTAACAGGCACCAACTTGCTAAACTGATATGCTCCCAACTTGCTAAACTTGCTAAGCTAATAGGTACCAGTTTTTGTTTCTTTTTTTTTTTCAGTTACAAGCTAAAACAATTTTTGACAATTATTTTCTGACATTTTAGGATTCATATTTTCTCCTTCCCTTCTTTCCGGCCTCTCCCACTTCTAGGCAGCAAATAGTCTGGTATAGGTTATACCAGTGTTTTCATGCAATACATATTTCTATATTGCTCCTATTGTGATAGAAGATATATATCACACCTATAATAAGCTGCCATGCTTTGATCTGCACTCAGATTCCAACAATTCCATCCTGCCTATGGAGAGTATTTTTCATTATGGATCCTTTGCACTTATCTTGGAAATTTGCTTTGCTAGCAATAGTTGATCATTATATAATATCTCTGTTACCATATACATCATTCTCCTGGTTCTGCTCATTTCACTTTGTATCAGTCCAGAAAGGTCTTTCTAGGTCTCTCTGAACTCATCCTGGAATTCATGGTTTCATATGGTGCAACAGTATTCCATTATAATCATATAACACAATGTGTTCATAGGGTCCCCAAATAAGGGACAAGGCACCAATTTTGTAAGCTAATATGCTGTCGTTGCTGCTGAGTTGTCTCAGTCGTGCCTGGCTCATCAACCATATTTTGGGGTTTTCTCGCGAAGATTCTGGAGTGATTTCCTGTTTTCTTCTCCAACTCCTCTTACAGATGAGAAACTGAAACAAACACTTTTGAGTGACTTGCCCAAGGTGACACGGCTAGCATCTGAGGCCAAATTTGAACTCGGTGAAGATGAGTCTTCCTGATTCCCATCCCAGTGCTCCAATTCGTTGTGTGACCTAGATACCCCAAGCTAATACACTCCCAACTTGCTAAGCTAATGGGCACGACTCACTAAATTACTAGGCTCCCATCTTGCTGAGGAAATGTGTACTTAACACGTGAATGGACACAAGTCCCTAAATGGATAACTTCCCAACTCGCTGAGTTAATGTGAGCCTAATTTGCTAACCTTAGAACACCGATGTGCTCCCCCAACATTCACTCCTTACTAAACTGCTGAGTGGCTCGCTTGCTAAGTGCCGATTTGCCTGGGTCTGTACCTTTGGTCTTGCCACTCCTTTTCCCATTTTCTGTTTGCTGCCTCTGTCCTTTACACCCATTCCTTTCCCTGTGATAGCTTGTAAGAACAGGTGACTGTGATATGTGACTCTAAGCAGAGTGGTTTCTAGAAGCCTTGTACCGTCTGGTTGTACAACAGCCTGGGGGTCAGCAAGTCCCAGAGGTGGTCCTGAATCTCATCATTGGAGAGAGGGAAAATGATCAGGACCCTCAAGACAACTGGAACCGGAGGAAGGGTGCCTGGACTGGTATTTGTAAATGATCAAAGTGTTGCCAATTCAATTAAACAATGAATGAGAATCTATTGAGCACACACGGTATGTTCAGCCCTGTACTAGATTTTTTTTAACCCTGACCTTCTGTCTTAGAATTAATATCCATTCTAAGAAGAGCAAGGCAATTGTGGTTAAGTAACTTGCCCAGTCACACAGCTGGGAAGTTGTCTGAGGTTAGATTTGAACCCAGGTCATCCCAACTCCAAGCCTAGCACTCTATCCACCCAGCCACCTACTATGTGCCAGATTCTGTGCTAAACACTTTATAAATAATAACTGATATGGTCCTCACAACAATCCTGGGTTATAATTATATAT
>NW_025396698.1:0-11293 GCF_016433145.1 Gracilinanus agilis | reverse complement strand
GATTCAGAGAATGAGAAAGAAGAGAGACAGAAAATGGGAATGAAGTAGAAAGAAGAGGAGACAGAATAAGAGAAGAATGAGAGAGAACTAGAAAGAGGAAAGAGAATACAAGAGATACAGGAAACAAGAGAGATAGTATGATAGAGACAGTGAGCATGAGATAGATAGTAAGAGAGTGGAGGAGAGAGACAAAGAATGAGATAAAAGGTAGGAGATAAAGAATGAAAAAGAGGAGAGACAGAAAATGGGAAAGAGACAGTGAACAAGAAAGAGGAGAGAGCAAATGACAGAGTACATATGAGAGAAGAATGAGAAAGAGAACAATGAGAACATGAGAGAAACAGGAAGCAAAAGAAGCAGAGTTAGGGAGAGATGGGTGACACAATGAGCATGAGAGTCAGAGATAGAGAATGACTAAGAGATTGAAAAAGAACCAAAGAGACAGAGAATGAGAGAGATATAAAAGAGAGATAGCAAATAAGAAATAGAATGAGAGACAGAGAATACAAGAGAAAAAGGGGGAAAAGGAGTGAGATCAAGATAGAGAAAAGAGAGACCAAAAGTGGGAAGAAAACAAAGAATTAGAAAGAGGAGAGATGGAGAATACAAGAGAGACAGGGAGAGGCAGTGAGGGAGAGACAGAGTGATGGAGAATCAATGCGTAAGCACAAGAGATAGAGAACCACTGCATGAGATAGAGTATGAGTGGCAGAGAGGCAGGCAGACAGACAAAAAAGTGAGAGATAAAATGAGAGACAGAGTGAGCAAGAGAGACAGAATCAGAGACAGAATGAGGGAAAGAGAGAAGAGAGATGGAAAGTGAGGGACCAAACACATTAGAGACAGAGAAAATGAGGGAGAGAGAGAGATAACGGGGGAGGGAAGAGTAGAGGCAGAGAGAAAAAAGAGACACTGCAAACAAAAGGGAGGCTGAGAGCTAGGAACAGACCAAGAGACGGAGAGAGACCTAGAATGAGATAGCCAGACAATGAGAGAAAATTGGAGAGGTGGAAATCGATAGAGGACAGAAAATGAGAGTAATATAGAGACTGCAAGAGAGTGAAAATGGAAGAGGCAGGGAATGCAATTGACAAAGAATGAGAGAATCAGGAAATGAAAGACAGAATGAGAGACAGAGTGAGTACAAGAGACAACTGGAAAGAGGTAGAGTGTGAGAGAGAGAAAGAGAAAGACAAAGCAAGAACGTAAAAGAGAATAAGAGATAATAGGGTGAGAGAGTGTTAGAGACCAAGAAAGGGAGTGAGAGAGGAATGGAAGAAGGGAGAGGGGGAGGGCGGGAGAGAGAAAAAGAGACAGAGGGAGAAAGGGAGGGAAGGAGAGGAAGGAGATGGAGAGACAAGGGGAGGGAGGGGCAGAGATCAAGTGAGGGACAGAGCAGTGGAGATATTGTGAATAAGAGAGACTGGTGAGTGAGAATGAAAGGCTCGTGAGAATGACTTAGAGGCAGAAAGAGATCTAGGAGGGATGGATGGCTAAATAGCTTGTACTTGGCTACCTTGTCTTCTAATCTCATCACTTTCAAAGTATGTTCCATCTCCTGTTTTATATTCCAATGATGTTTTCTCTGTGTCTTCTCTTCTATAGCCATTCCCTTGCATTTTTCGCAAGTGATAGGCCATTTTTTTCTCGAGAAGTGCTTGTTTCTAAAATGTTTAAGAACATTTTTAGGGTCAGTTTTACATTTCCTGATACAGAGTCCCTTTTATCATATTTGTTTGTTATGCTTTTATTCCTGAATTCCCTAAACTTCACCTAGGACAAGGACAAGAGTAGCATGCTGGATATGTAGGGAAGCATTTCCTCTTGTGCTTCGAAAGGGATGAGAGAGAATATATGTAACAGCCAAATACATATTGACATATCGCTCCATCGCAGAGGCTGGGCCAGCACTGGGAAAATAGTTTCAGTTCTAGATCGGGGTGGAGGGAGGAGAGGTGATACTGTTAGTGGTCTTGGTCAATCTAGACTAATTTTAGGTAACAGTAAAACAAACTAGAAGTGCCCTTAGAGATGACCTCCAACCAATTTACATTTGAGAAATTGAGGTCTGAAGGACTTAAGTGACTATAGCAAAGTCACATTCCATGTCTCTGGAATCTGAGCACTGGGGTTTGAACCCAGGTCCTCTTACTCTGAACCCAATGCTCTTTCCACTAAGCCATGCTATGCTCGTCGTCTTCCCTGGGCTCATCATGTAAACCATCCATTGAAAGCTTCTCTAAGACTTGGCCCTTGTGATATTTAGAGCAAAGTTTTAAGCCAAGTCATGCTTCTAGGGTCCCATCAGAATGGAGCAGACGCTCTAGGGCAGTCCTGGCACATAGAGTGGGAAGAGATTGCCTTCTGGAGGTGGCAGGGGCAAGATAAATGTATCTGGGCATTAGCATGTCAAGTCATTCCCCCCTTTTTTCTTCCTCCTTTGCTCCTGAAATGTGCAAATCTGGAAAGAATATCTGAAATTAGTCCCAAAGGAGACGTTTTGGAGGGAAAATTTGCGAACATTTCTCTTAAAAATCTCTAGGCCTAAGAAAAGCAGCTCTAGACTTTTCAGATGCTGGTCATTGTGCACATCATTCCTTTACATATGGGAAAGTCCAAAGCAATCCTGTTAGAATGGGGAAGTGTGGAGAGAGAGCCAGCATCTGGCCCATATGGTAGTAAGCTTTGGCGGCCCATGGGGACAAAGGATGTGGTGGCTCATGACTAACAGCAGGGGCCCCCTATAGTGAGTCACCCTTAGAGGCAACATCCCTCTGTACCTTTCTGTCACTCTCCTCTCGACTTTTCCTTCGTTGTTCCTCTACTCGAGCTTCTCGTTTAACTTCTTCACCAATTCGGGTCAGAAGTAACATCTCCTTTGTTTTCCATTCCTAGAGAGTAGAGTTTATTTTATACAATAAGGCTTTTTGTTTTTCACTATGACTGTGTTTTTGCAATATGGATCCCCCCTTGTCTGCCCCACCCTCTACTGGGCAAAGGAGCAGGCATTCCCAGACTAGGTGTAAAGGATATCAGCTCAGCCCAGAGGAGCTTATCTAGAAGAAAAGGAGTTAATCAGCTACTTGGGATTCAGGATGGTACAATGGAGTCCTGGATTTGAAGTCAGAAGTCCTGAGTTCAAATTCAAATTCTGCTGCTGCTGAATGTGATAGGTTATTAGAAGTAAAATAATGGAATATGCCATAATTTCCCCAGTATCCCTTGCGTCTGGCCCTCTCTCTCCATTTCCACTGCCATTGCCATGAGTGCCGTTATCATCATTTGCTTGCATTAGTGCAGTATCCCAGTAGGTCTAGCTGTTTCTCCCCTCCATTGAAACCAAACTCCATATTGCTGCCAGATTGAGTCTTATGCATCCATTGACTATCATTCTTCTGCTCCAAACCCTTCTGTGATTCCCTGTGTGCCTGCTAATCCAACTTTTCATCTCATCCATCAAGGCTCCTCTCTCCATCCATTTGCCCCTATCTTTTGCCACCCTTTCCTTTCCAGCCTTATCTCATTTGACATTCCAGCCAAAGCCTCCTGTTCCCCCATTCCCATGAACATGCCCTGTATCCCCCTGCCTCTGCCCTTGTTCTCAGTGTTTATTCTATATGGAATACCTTTCGCCGATGGTTTATCCTTTAAAGTCCAATTCAAATGCCGGCCCCTCTGGGAACCCATTAATGACCTTCCTCCCTCAGATTCCATGTAGTACTTTTCGCACACTTAGCATGTACTGTAGTTATTTGACTCATTCCTCTACTAGACTATAAGCTCCATGAGGGAAGGGACCAGATTCTATGGAGTCACGTGGGAACAGGATGATCATAGAATGAAAGGATCTCAGATTTCATCTAGTCTAACTTTTTCATTTTACAAGAGAGGAAACCTGAGACTCAGGAAGGAGAAGTAATTTGCCCAAGGTCACACAGGTAGTGGGCAGCAGAGGCATGATTGGTTACTGGAGGGCTAGAGCTCTTTCCACTGTGACCCATTGCCATCTTACCTATGCTTTGCACTCCTTAGGACCTACCACAGTGCTTGCTCTGTGTTACATGAATAACTATGTAGTGTTTCTTGCCTTGAACTGAAAGCTTCTCCCGATTCAAGTGGCTCTTTTCTTACCTCTTCAATCTTCCTCCGAAGACTGAGTTTTCTCCTTGTGTGCTCCCTCTGTCTTTTCTCTTCTTCGTTCATGCGGATAAGATGCCGTTCTTCAGCAGAGCGCTCAAGCTTTTCCAGCTCCCTACTGATCATATCTAAATATCTTTAGGGTACAAATGCAGATGAAGAAGTGAAGGTTAGTTGGGCATCTAACATGAGTCGACAGTAAGAGCCCCAAAACCATCTCATTGGTTGGTTTCTGTTTCTTAAATGACCAGAAATGAACACAACTCTTACATGATCCTCTTTCTTGTCCCTTTTATATATTATAATGTTTGTATTTATTGACTATTGAGTTCACTAAAAGAGACAAATAGAAGTGGGGAGGGGCAGGGCCAAGATGGTGGAATAAGGCAGGACCTCCCTGAGTTCTTCTGAATTCACCCCTCAACAACTGTTAAAAAATGCCTCAAATAGAATTCTGGAGCAGCAGAACCAACAAAAGTATGGGGCGAAACATTCTTCTATCTCAAGACAACTTAGAAAGTTGACAGAAAGGTCTGTCTCCCTGGGTTAAGAGGGGAGTACAGTCTAGTGCAGATGGCATGTGGGCAAGCCAGCAACTGCCCCCCTGCTGCCCACAACACAGGTCCATATGCAGCCAGCCCCCCCCCCCCCCGAGGCCCCCAGCACAGGTTTCATGCCTTTGCTAATAATGTCTTACAAAAACCTGTTTGGCTTTTATTGTTGATGTCGTTGTCCACAGCCCTGATCTGAAACACAAGTGGAGGGGAGGCATACCTGTGCCTTATTAAGCGCTCTTGGTCCTGAATAGTTTGTGTGCCTTCTTGCAACAGCCATTCTCTGAATTGGGCAGCGTCTCTGCTGTCTGGGATTTGATTGTGTTCTTGAAGTTTGGTGACTTGCTTTTCGAGCATTTTCTGAAAGAAAATAGAATCATGGGTTAAGAGTTTCATTTGTGTCAGATATACTTGCTGTTTGTTGTCAGCTCTGCTTATATTTGAGGTTTTTTAATTATAAAGGTATTTTATTTTGCTAATTACATGCAATAACAAATTTCCACATAAGTTTTCCAAAGTTATATGTATATTGGGGTTTGAGAGAGAAAATGATACCTTGCATATGGCTAAGAATTCAATCGCACTACATTTTGACTCAACTGGCCCCCCAAAATGTACTGTCAGAAGACCAAAGCCAGATGTCTCTATCCGGGCCAAAGAACTAAGCCCTTTCAAATGATGGAGTTCTAAAGGTAGCAGAGAAGGAGGGAGGGAGAAAGAATAAGTGATTAGGACATCCCTCGCTCTGGGGACACTTTGCTTTTCATGACCAGCTTCCATACCACAGGGCAGTCCCTCTCATTTTCAGTCAACTTTATTGTCCCTAGGAGTAGCCAAGGAGTATAGATAGCAACTAGTCCAATGTGGTTAGATGTGAGAGTAAGTGAAGAGAATATGAAAGCTAGAAAGAAAGGGCTATTCCTGATGCAGAGTGAAAGGAGCAGAACCAGGAGAACATTATACACAGAGATTGATACACTGTGGTACAATCAAATGGACTTCTCTACTAGCAGCAATGCAATGACCCAGGACAATTCTGAGGGACTTATGAGAAAACGCTACCCACATTCAGAGGAAGAACTGTGGGAGCAGAAACACAGAAGAAAAACAACTGCTTGATCACATGGTTCGATGGGGATATGATTGGGGACGGAGACCCTAAGCGATCACCCTAGTGCAAATATCAATAATATGGAAATAGGTCTGAATCAATGACACACGTAAAACCCAGTGGAATTGCATGTCGGCTACAGGGAGTGGGAGGAGGGGAGGGAAAGAACATGAATCATGTAACCATGGAAAACTATTCTAAATTAATTAACTAAATACAATTTTTCAAATCACAAAAAAGAAAGGGCTATTCCAGATCATGGAGGGCCTCTAATGCCAGGTTAAAGAAGTTAACCTTTACTTGGGAGCCAGTGTGGAAACACTGAAGGATCCTGAGCAGAGGGACATGGTTGGATCTCAGCAAATAAAGTCATCTTGAAGGATGGTTCAAAGTGGGGATGATGTGAAGATGGGGGCTATTTCACTAGTATGTGTGAGTGGCAATAAGAGGTTAACCAAGGGAAGAGTCAAAGGTTAGGCTGAGTTTTCAGCTGTAGGAGACAGGATTAAAAGTTGGAAGGAGAAGCATGTTGGAGAGAAAGAGAGAATTCAAACTCCCCATAATTAGTGTTTGTCTGAATCCGGGTTTCCCAACTTTTGCCTGGGATGCCATGAGTCACATTGCTTGTATCTTTTTTTTTTTTTCAAACGCTTCTCAAGCAAAATTTCTGAAAGCCCCGGAAGAAAAACAATTCGATCTTTTACTTACTTGTTCTCTTATATAATTTCTTTCAAAGTCTAACTTGAGGCTTGTCAGGTACTGTCGATATTTATTAAACTCTCTCAAAGTGCATACGATCTGGAGAAGAAAACATCCAAATTCAAGGCTAAAGTTATAACAGTAACAAGTTTGAGGGCCAATTGAGAAGGCAACCCTTTGAGACTGTATCAACAAGCAGTTACCCCAGGAATAGGTTACTAAATGTCCTTGACCAAGAAGGCAGGTAAAGTGACAAGTCAACACCGAATGATTAGAAAAACGAAATAAAATAACAACAAGAATCTAAACTCTAGTGAATGACATTCTATTCTGGGAACCTTTTCCTTCTAGGTTTGCAAAAGGATCCAGAAACTATTCCTCTGAATAGTGGCAATCCTACCCACATTTATAATGATGGGAAAGCCCAGTAGAATGCAGTTGGAAGAAGACATCCATGGAATAACAGAGACTCTTTGCTTTGCAACGGACCAGAGAAATCATCTAATCCAGCCTCTACTTAAGAGTGAAGGTCAGAGAACTGGGAGATCTGTGAGGCTCAATGGGAAAAGGAGAAAAGAGGTAGGTCATTAGATGGAATTAGATAAAATCTTGCTTGTAATTAAATTCCTCCTTGAGACCCTCACAGGAAGGTAGTCCAGAGAAGTTTCTGTTTGCCGCAAGGTTTGCCAGTCTCAAATACCAGTCAAAAGATTAGCATCACCCTAGACGCTAGGAAGAAAAGGCCAAAAGAAAGATAAAAATGAAGCAAGCTTTGTCCAATGGCTGAGCTCCTAACATAAAAAAAGCCATGTGGTAAGCCATAAAGAACTATAAAGGACTGAAGAACCAGATTCAAGCAGTCTGGGCAGCCAGGAGCACTAGGAAGTATCCTGTGGAAAGCTTGCTCTTTTCCTATGTCTGCCTGGTTTCTGCCCTAGAACAGGTGAGAGAACTTAATGAATAAAGGTCTACATTTCCGGTTAGCATGTAATGAAATCTTCTTTTCAGGACTGGAGAGCCATATGGAGAAATGGAAGAAAAATGCTCAGGAGAGGCAGCTGGAAATCCTAATCTGAGTGAGGAAGGTGGGAGGGGAGCAGTGGAAAAATGTGACGCAGAGAAGGAAAGAAAGAACAAAGATCTTTGATCTTTCGAGCTAAACGAACGGTGGATGGGCTTCTTTCTGTAGAGGAGAAGGCTGATCCCTCACAGGAAGAAGCCTCTACTTGAGTTCTAATGCTTCCCAGGAGCCACGAGGAGAGAGGCATCCAGGAATGGTCCAGAGGAGTAATTCTCCTGGTGAGAAGTATTGAGGTGCCTATCTTGTTGAGCTTGCTGGAACCATGGGCATGTATCCTGGATGGAACCGAGATCCTCTGGAAAACTGTCAAAGGTGACAACTCCCTCTCGTTCCTGGTGAGTCTGTCCCTGAACACTGATGAAGAGTTACCAGAAGGTACCCTTGCCAAGGATTGCGAAAGACTGGTCAAGAGACAGAAGATCTCAAAGACACCTTTTTTGCCTTTTTGGTCATCTCCGCTGATTGAAAAGAAGAGGAGGACAGATCTGGAAAGAGAACATCTCAGTAAGAAGACATCTGAGAACGGGATGTGGATTTCTGGAACACGGTGGATAAAAGGCACGGGGAAGTAGTAATGCATAGGAAGAAGCTATGTCCAGGTGTGGTAATCTGGGAACACAAGGGGGAAAGTCTGGCAGAGCACATTTGGTAGCAGCTCAGTGGAGTAGAGACAAGTGATGTAGACTAAGTGAAGGTCCTTTCATTCAAATGGGGGGAATAGAAGAGAAGTCTCAGGAAGCCTGGCCCAGAAACAGGAAATTAGAGTGAGGAAGGTGGGGTGAGGAAGGGGAGGACTTCATCTTTCCAGAACTCTGCCACCAAAAAAGCTGTTCAAGTCAGAATAGCTGACCCATTTTAGACTTGCCTTCATGATCACTTAATTCCTCAGAAAGCATCGGCGGCTACGGGGTGGGGGCTGATGTGCTCGAGCAGAAGGGGAACTACCGATTCTAGTGAAAAAGAATTCATGGGTTGCTAAAGTTGAAATGATGACAGCCTCAGGAGCTTCAAATTTGTAATCAAGAGGGAAGGAAAGCTGGGCATAGTAAACCTCGATTTTGGTGAAATATTTGACCAAGTATCTCATGCGATACTTTTGGACTAGATGATACAACATTTAGGTGGATTTGGTATAGCTTGCATGACTGGACTCAAACAATAGTTACTGTCAATGGACTGATGTCAACTTAGATCGAGTCTCTAGTGGAGTGGCCCAAGTATCAGTCCTTGGCCCTGTGCTTTTGAACATATTTCTTAGTGACTAGGAGGAAGGCACGCATGACATAACCCAGGAAGGATAGCTAACACATTGGATTCAAAAAGATATCGGCATGCTAGAGTGATGGGACGAGCCTCAGAAGATGAAATCTAAGAGAGACAAAAGTAAAATCCTCAACTTATACTTGAAAACCCCAACAAGTTAAGGTGCGTCCAGAAAAGATGTCCAGGATTATTAGGGAGGGGACCGAAGAAGAGCAGATGGATGGAACAATTACGGCAGTAGAGATATTGGTCCTGAAGAAAAGACATCTTCAAGTGTTTGATGCAAGAGAGCCTAGACATTCTGCCTAGTCCCCAAGGGCAACATGAGTCTATCACAGTGGATGGAAGTTGCCCAGAAGCAGATTCTGTTATGGCTGCACTTAAGTGGAATGTGCCTTTTTAGAAGTTAGGCTCCCCTTTTACCGGAAGTTTCCAGGCAGAGTCTGAAAGACCTCTTGTTGGCAATGTTGTAGAAGTTTTGTGGTTAGGTGCAAGTTGGACTAGATCGCATGTGACTTTGTGAATTTAGTTCAACTAAATATTGAATTAAAGTGAATCTAATCTAACCACCCATCAGAGTCATCATCTAGCCTCTGGTGAGGAGAACAAAATGTCTCTCAAGGCAGCCTAGACCAGTGATGGGCAAACTTTTTTTTTAAAACCCTTAACTTCTGTGTATTGGCTCCTTGGTGGAAGAGTGGTAAGGGTGGGCAATGGGGGTCAAGTGACTTGCCCAGGGTCACACAGCTGGATATGGGCAAACTTTTTAAAGAGGGGGCCAAAGGAAAGGAAATGCTCCTCTGTCAGTCTGTTTCTAAGGCAACTCTTTCCAAGTTTCATTGTATTGGATCCTACTCATTGTATTTGTCAGATTAGGAATAACGTCGGGCTGCCAGATAGAATATTTCAGGGGGCCCCGCATCTGGCCTGCAGGCCGTAGTTTGCCCATCACTGGCCTAGACCATTCTGGAATGGCTCTAAATGGTTGAGAAGTTTTTCTTCTTTTTGTCAAATTGATGGCTTCTGTCTCTGCCCCTTCCATTCTTTGATCTCAGTGAAGCTCTCAGGGGCCAAGAAGAATAGGTCTAATTACTCTTTTTGGAAAGAGCCTTTCAAATATTTGAAGATGACCAGCTTTTCCCTTGGCGCCATCTCTCTCCATTATATGTTCTCTTTTCTAGCTTTAATTGATTGAGATTACAGAAAGATTAATTCCCCCAAAGGAAAGGTAATATAAAAACATGAAGTGATCTCAATTTGAGGCAACAGGTCAGGACTTGTCTGGTTTCTCTTGACCCAAACACTGGGGGGGTGGGGGTAATCTATGGAGTCACCCACTGGCCACTTACTTAGATGAGTGAGTCCCGAGTGCCAAGTATCTACCGTGCCAATAAAACATTTACATGACTTAAAAAATGACCGAACCCACTTTGTTATTGCTGGTGATGTAACCTCCTTTCTTTAATCGCTTCAAGATATCTTTGCGCTTGTAGTATGCACTTAGATGAGGATCATGCAGGCTTTTGTATCTGGTTTCCAGTAGCCGACCATAAGGATCACTTAGGTTAAAACCGTAAGAGGGCTGAAAAAGCTGGAAACAGATTTCAAAATAATAGAGAAATTACATTTCAAAGTGATGGCACAATTGAAATGACTTTATGCTATGCACTGAGATAAATAAAGCATGTGACAGAAAGACTTCAGAACTCTGATCCATGCAGTGAGCAATCATGACCAATGGGGAAGCGCACCTTCCACCTCTCAGAGAAGTGGTAGACTGCAGGTGCAGAGTAAGGCATTCATTCCCAGAAGTCACCACTGTGGTTTGTTCTACATGACAACTTGTTTCAAGGAAGGGTTCTACTGAGGCTAAGGGAGATTTAACAAAGAAAGAAAAGTCATTGAAACAAAAAAGAAGTGCTTGTAGTTGGGGGTGGGGGAGGAGGGGAGAGTAAAGAACCCTCTCTGCTGCTTTTCCCTTTTCTCTCCATCCAATGCTTTTTCCTCCTCCTGGAGTCATCCTCACCATACACTGAGCTCTGACTAGTGGGGAGTGGGGAAAATGGGAGATGGGAAAAGGGAGAGAGACCTCAATGGGATGGAGTTCTAACTCAAAACTTTTCCCCTTCCTCCACCCAGCCTCCTCATTGAAGGAAATAATGAAGGCCACCATGATTATACCTTCATAATCTGAAAATGAACAATAATGTAGAGTCCACTGTGGTTCATGAATATCACGTCCATGAAAATAGAATAGAAGACAAATGCTCTTTGTGAGGAATCAAAGATCGAACTCTGGATTGTCATTTTGGGCAGGAGCCTTCGGCCTATCCTTCAGACATGCTGCCAGGAAATGGGCAAAAGAGTCCATACTATACAATGGCCTTCCATGTACTGGAGGACCACTTAGAAGCAGTATTTTATAGAAACAAAGCGCACTTCTCTCTC
>NW_025396697.1:0-4010 GCF_016433145.1 Gracilinanus agilis | reverse complement strand
TATATATATGTATTTTGATTTTTCCAACCTTGTGATTCTTTTGAAGAAAATATTTATGAGTATATATATCATGCCATATGTTTATGTGTAGTTCATGTTCACATACACACATGCATATGCATTGTCTATATAAACGTGTGCATGTATATACAGATTTATGTGTATATTATCTATATGGCTTCTAATGTCTGACTGTCCCAAAGGTATTTCAAACTTAATAGTCCAAAAAAGAATTGATCATCTTTCCCCCTATTTTCCCCTACACCATTATATTGATGCCATCCTTGACCCTTTTATTTTCTCATATATAATTAATAATTCCCACATCTAAGCTGCTAATTCTTGTCACTTCCACCTTTTCAACATTTCTCCTATCTTTTCTTTTCTGTCTACTCATGACCACTCCTATCTAAGCCTTTATCACTTCTCTCCTGGACTACTCCAGTGGCCCAAAGAGGATCTGTGAGCCATTCCATTCTATTTTGCTGCAATTTTTTTGTTTCCTTTATAGCGACGCTGCCAATATACCTATGGCTCAATTGTTCTAATGCTTTGTCATCGTATTGGTCTTCAGACAGGGATCTCACATGTAAAGAATGAGCATTTATGTTAATTCTTTTATAGTCAAATCCTCAAATGAATCTGGGAACCCATTGGTATGGGTGATAGAAATTGAAATCTCTCCAGCCCTGACCACCCTTTGCAACTCATGTCTATGTGGATCCATAAATTCATTGCAGGGGAAACATTTAACATGCTAAGGACTTTCCTTATTTTCTTCTGATATTGTGTGGATAACAGTGAAATACCCAGGCTGACTGAAAATAAGGCTCACACTTTATTCTCACAAATAACCAGCTAATTTTTTTATGCTCATACAGATGGCTGGCATCCTTAACTCCTGTTCTCCTGCTTGTTTCCTTATTTATAATGTAGAGCAGCCTGCTCACATCCATGGGGTGCCTTCTAGATCATACTCATTATCAATTTTTTGTAGGCTCATGACTCATAACTATAGAATACCATTGGAAGAATATTGTTATTAAAAACACGAACCTTTGTTCAAATGTTTGGGATCACTGAAAGAACTATTTCCCAGAGGTAAACCAAAAGTCTCTCTTTGTCCTATTCAGTTCTCTGAGCCTAGCTTGAACATTCGTAGTGTCTTTCTACATGAGCCGTCTACATTGTCTGTTTCACTGTATAGCATAGTCTGGACAGTAAGCAGTCTTCATATTGTTATATTGAATCTCTGGGAGCTTGAAGTTCACCTTTGATTGACAACTAAGTCAGTTGGATGGAATGTTCCCAGGGAGACATGCGAGAGACAGGAGGGGCAGTTGAGAATCCTGAGGAGAGATTCTGGGTCTTGGACTTGTGCTGAGGCTGGAGATCAGTGGATCCTGGTCTTGGAGTGAGAGGGTGCAAACATCTCTCTGCAACTCTTCCTGTACTTGAGATACTGTTTCAACCTGTACCTGACCACCACCTTGGTGTCTACTGCCCCTAGATATTGGGAGTTTCATCATCTAGTTATCTAGGTTTCCCAGGGCCTGGGAGGGATCTGGGAAGTGGGCAGGAGACGAAGAAGAGGGTGGAAAGGGTGGACATAACTCAATTGTAAGGCTGAAGATCTATAGAAGAAGAAGATGAAGATTTCCCAGCAGTTTACCTACTCTGGTTTAGCCCTGGCCAGGCTGAACCAGAGGGAAGCTACATTGATTCTTCATCTACCAGCAGTTGAGATTTCATTAGTAACAATTAGAGTAGGGTCTCCTATACCACAGTCCTTTACCCTTATCCTTCTTGTTTAATATATAAAGTTTAAAGTACCTTCTTAAATCAGTTTCAGAGCTTGTTTGAGAAGAAAACACAGTCAGAATACAAGTCGTTATCCTAGCTAAAGAGCCCAAATCAATATATCAATTAACCCCAGGTGGGTCCTGAAGGGATATACCTCTTGACCTGAAGGATCCTGCCTGGGCAACTGTTATAAAGGAGAAGGTTCATCTTATTTCTCTCTGTACATCATTTCTACCATCTCAAATAGATACAAGAGACCTCACAGATAATTATAACAATATATTTATTTTTCCTTATTGTTATTGTTGTTTTTTTTCTATGTGGCCACAGTTCCTTCCATCTTGTATTTGTGGAGCTAATCTTTGGAACCCAAGCATTAGACTTTATATATTTGTCTGTTAAGCTTGATTTTATTAGATTGAAACAGTGTTCTACTCTGTCAAATCCTTTTAAGATCTTGATTCTATCATTCATTCAGCAGGCTGGCTATCCTTCCCAGCTTAGTGTCACTTGCAAATTTGAAGAGCATGCCATCTATGCCTTTATCTATGTCATTAATACAAACTTTAAGCATCATAGTGTTATCTATCCATCCATTTATTTAATCAGATCTATAAGTAGGAATTCTGGTTCCTTAGTGCAAATACAAGTAAGGGGGTGTAGCTCAGAGCTAAGAACTGACTGTGTGGTTCATACTTGCATAATGCCAATTGGAACCATTTCACTAAGTTTACTTGGTAGGTAGACCCTGGGATCCAAATACTTGGCAGATATCTGGGATATTGGTTCCAGCTTATGCCTCAAATGCATAGACCTCCCAGCTCCCCTTCTGTTTGCACTCCAGACACCTTTAATATTGCTCTGCCTTTGTTGCCAATTACTATGCTAATCTACTTCTACCTAAAATGTTTATACAGAAGTTTTCTGGAGGACAAATGACTGATAATGACTCCCAAGAAGAATTGGAGTCCCAAGGCTATCAATAGAATCTGGGAGAAGTGGTAGAGATCTGCACTTTTTTTTTAGGGCAAGTGAACAGCATCTATTAACCCCCACAAAGATATTCTGATTGTTTTCCTCTTTTCCCCTTTGATAGAGGCATGAGGTTTGCAATTGAGGCTAGTTAAATGACTCCAAGTAATGTTTTTTCCTAGTTCTTATTGAAGAATAAAAGAGTACTTTGTATTGATAATGGTTTTTTAAAATTAAAGTTTCTTTTTTGTTATTAATTTAGCAATCATCAACAACACATCTTACTGTACAGATGTAGCCCTTCATCCAGGGTGGGGTCCCTTCCCAGAAAAAGGGGCTCCTCTCTGGACTCATGAAGATCAGGTTAAGTCCTTGGGTAACCTAAACTTAAAGAAAGGGAATCAAGTATAATTTCTTCCATTATAGAAGAAATGATTCTGTCATGATGTCAGTCTAATGAGGCTGGTCCTTATGAATATGTACAGAATGTTGAACTGATACAATCCCCACATGGTCTTAGAGCATTCTACTAACCAGAATCAATGACTAGGGCCCTATTTGATTGGCTCTAGAGTCAGAAGTAGGGGGCATTCAAACAGACATTAGTCATATAGGGCCAGCCAGTCTCAATCTCTGGTACTTTCCAGCCTAGCTGGCATTGGAGAAGGGCTGCTGAATGCCTCTGGGTAGGGGAAGGGCCTTGGGTCCTTTGTCCCTCAGTCTGGCATGAAGCCAAGAATATATATCTCTGTTTCTTCTTTTTCTTTGTGTCCATTTTTTCTTGCTTCTAAGTAAAATAGATTGGAAATGGCCATGACTTTGTGAACTCTGAAAGATCAGGAGAGCTAACTATCTGTGGTCTAAGAATATAATCCATGATGAGTTTTGGGGGTAGCCATTCTTTATTCAGGCTCCAAGGAGCAATTTTTATCACCCAGGCTAGCTATAGCTGACATGTAGGTTCATCTGGTAGCCATGCTGCATTTGGAAGTAAAATAAAAATTGATTAGGCAGTACTGCTGTGAACCACTGCAACAGTGATGCAGAGATAATAATCTATAGCATTTATTTATACTCGGAGCATAGGTTCATCTGTATGAAAAGTCCAGAGAGAATGTGAATATGTAAGCAGCATAAAAAATGGAATTTTATAGAAAACAAAAGGAGAAGATTAAGGTATGTATGTGTGTGTGTGTGTGTGTATATATATATATATATATATATATATATATATG
>NW_025396696.1:0-6981 GCF_016433145.1 Gracilinanus agilis | reverse complement strand
CGAGAGAGAGAGAGAGAGAGAGAGAGAGAGAGAGAGAGAGAGAGAGAGAGAGAGAGAGAGAGCCAGAACTAGAATGGAGGTCTTTAGATAACTGGATTACTCACAGGAATAGAGGAATAGACTTAAACCATAAAAAGAATTTTCCACTGGAGGCACTAAGTAAACAGCACCTGAAAGTCTTATGTTGGAAAAGTGGTAGAAAGTATCACTAGTACAATCCTAACAGAAATGAACATTTGCTCTCCAAAAAGTAAAGCCCTTGCCTGCCTAGTAATGACTCTAAATACAGTCTTGTACCATTTATAGGTCCATTTGACATTGAATGTCCTATAAATGGAGGTTGGGTCTAGATATTTATAAACAGTGGGATGTTTGACTAAGTCTTAGATTTTGCCCCAATTTTTATATGACTTGGCGGCAACTTAGGTCTATTTCCATCAGCTCAGTTCCCATTAACTTGCATCTAAAAGTCCCTATGAGGATGAGAGGAATATTGTGGCATATTAGGAAAAAAAATATCATTCTCTGTTTTGAAAGATTCATGTTTGTGCCCTGACTGTGATGCTAGTTATTTGATCTTAAACAAGTGACTTTGCCCCTCCTTGCCTCAGTTTCCTCATCTTGAAATGGGCGTGATATTGAATTACCAACCACCTTATTTGTGAAGAAAGTACTTGATATACATTTATAGTGCTCCAGAAATATAGTATTATTGTTCCTTTTGACTCCTGCCAAGGAGAAAAATGCTCTTGAAAAGTTTCCTTGCAAGGAAAATATATTCCAAAGGGTATTTACTGGGGGTAGTGAGGGAAACCCTGGGGCATCCCATAGGAGGGACCCACCATAGCCACTGAAATTGTGCCCAGTGACATCATGGGAATGTGCCCAGCCTGTCTTGCCGGAGCTGCCCAGTGGATGCCTGGCTCTCTCTCAGCCGCGTTCGGTGCCTTCTGAGGGAAGCAGGCTCTGTTTCCTCTGTTCGTTTATTTTAAACACAGTATCTCCTCTTCATCCCTCAGGGCCTATTGTACTCTTTAATTACTATCCTCTGCCTGGGCTTTGCCAGCGTGATGTGCTGGGAGACCAGCACACACAATGCCGAGTGCAGTTGGAGGGACTGACAAGCCCAGCTTCCAAACCGGATTCTCAAAGGGAGAGACCAATGAAACCCGTCGTCGAGAAAGTGATAATTTCTGTGCCATGCAATTATACCCTTTAAAAAGTATACCTCTGGTGCACTATCCTGCCAACAGTTTACTGACGACGAGCAAACAAAACCAGCAGTTGACGCTGGAATGGCCATGGAAACCCTGTAATCATCTTAAAAATAGATTTATATCAGCAACCCGGTGGTTATTAGTATGGTTGGAGCCTCGGTTTCGAAAGGAAAAACTCCACACGCCCCCATACCTCAGCCATTTCTGCTCCTGCAACCTCCCAGATACAGATTAGGGTTGAGAGAGAAGAAATGCAGGGCATCGGGGGCTACGTGGCTTTCCTTTCTACCACAGCCTTCTTCCTTAGACCCGTCTTCTAAAATAACATCCAGCACATCCCAGTTATCGAACCATGCTCCCTCCTCGCGGAGTCCCCCTTTTTCACCTCGGCCACTCACTCTAGTGCCCACGATTCCAACCCTGCTCTTCAGTATTGTTCTCCTGCCCCCTTAGCACCAGATATTTCCCTTGAGACACAGCATAATGGAAAAAGAAGACAATAATGATGATGGCGATGAAGGCGGCTCATAGGCTTTCAGACAGATCGGGTGCTTTCCCTGGGTTTGAATCCCAGCCTCTCCACCTTGGCTACCTCTCTGTCTACACACTGTGTGATCTTGAATGAATCACCTGTGTAATTAGAAAATCTTGAACCCTTGGACTTCATCTCCCAGAATCCTTTTCCCTTCATCCTTACATATGGTAAATAAGTTTGCTATAACCCTGCTTCTCTCGCGACCACAGCTGGGTTGGCTCCCTTTTTGGCTTTTTGCTTTCCTTTACTTCAAGTTATTATTAATAAATTTTGCTCGATATAATACTTGGAGATATTAATATATTATTTTTTAAGCTTACACACCAAGTCTTTGGCTGGCAATTTCTTTAGTTGTTAAATAAAGGGGTTGGACTTGGCATCTACCATGGATATGGCACAGGGAGGTTTGCAAAAATTTTTTTTAAATATATTCTCTTATTTTATCATCACAATGGTCCTGAGTATTACTATAATTATCCCAAGTTTACAAATGATAAAATCAAGGCAAGCATAGGTTAGGTAGCTTTCCCAGGGTCACATAATTAGAAAATGTATGAGGTTGGATTTGAACTCATTTTTTTTTCCTGATCTCAGGTCCAGCATTCTATCTACTAACAGGACCTACTTTCAACTCCAAATTCTGTGATTTTTTCTCATTTCTCGTGAATATGAAATACATTATTTTGAAATATATTATGAAAATATTACCTTCAATTGGACATGTGAGCATACAAATAGTAAGATGAATTGTGGATAGATACAACATCAATATAAAAAAGTTATTTTGTTCATTATGTTCCAAGCACAGTACTAAGTTCTGGGGAAAGAAGTACAAAAATCAAGACAGTTCTTTCCTTCAAGGAGCTTATATTCCATTAAGGGAAGCCAATATATAAAAGAAAACTAAAAAAGGGGGTGTAGGGAAGGAGTACAGGAAGTAGTGTGAAGTCCTGGGTCCCAATAAGAGAAGTAAAAATTTCAACCTTCAGAACCAAGGGACTCAGGGCAAAGGCTAGGTCTCTGGTGGAGGGGAGGTAGAGATGATGGAGAAAGCAAGGTGGAGAAAGCAAGAGTCGAATATACTTATACCAGATGAAGGCTAGAGCCAATAGTATTCTAAAGATATTCTCAGCTCCTAAGTGCATCCATAGAATCTGAGGGTGGATATAACAGGCTCTAGAAACTCAGTCTATCAATGGTATATGGATTAAGCAAGAAGTCTAGAGTTTATACAAGTACTAAATGTTCATATTTGGTGTCTGTTGTAAAAGAGTTGCTTGTTGAATAGAATTAATAGGATTATACTTGAAATACTTTTGAAGCCCATGAAGAGATAATTTAGGGACCATGAGAACAATATTTTCATTAGCACTTTAAGGAATCTAACTTGAAAGAGCCACTTGGACTTTCTGTATGTGGGTAAATATCCAGGGAGTACTTTTATCATTCCAGATTTACTGTTCTAAGTTCATACTACATACACACAAGTAACTTTCCAGAGACTCCCAACTTATTTCCTAGTGCTTCCTAGCTCCCTCTTCTTATGTAGGGGCATAGACTAATTCAGAAAACTCATACTTCCTTTGGCTTATTTCTCCTTGCTCACTTGGAACCCAATCTTGCTTTCTTCCTTAACATTTTTCTAAAGAACCCACTTATAGGAAATATAAAATAAAATGCAATTACCTTACCTAAAATTAATTTAGATGGAATAACATGCATCTAAACAGCAACAACTTGGAAAAAGTGAATTTTCAACTTCTCCCACGTTCTTCTACATCATATCTCTGTTTTCCAAAAAAAAAATGGGGGGGGGAGGGAAGGGAATAAGCATTTATTAAATACTTGCTTTGTAGTAGGCACTTTAGAATTATTATCTCATTTTATCCTCCCCCAAATCTGATGAGGTAGATGTTATTATTGTTCCTAATCTACAATGGAGGAAAATGAGGTAGACAAGTTAAATAATTTATTAAGATTTATACAACTAGGAAGTATGACCAGGTTTAAACATAAGTATTCTTGACTCCAGGACCAGTGCTCTATCCATGAATGCTGAGAAGATAGATGCACCCGAATTTCTCAATTCCAGAATCACAGAATGTTGCCTATGCACACACCAGCTTGCCTCAGTTTCTTTGTAATGGTTATTTTGGTTATTTTGGCTCTTCCTCTTGAGAAAACTCTTTTCTGATACACTAACAAGAGGACCCTGGAAAGTACCCCTTGAGTTTTTGAAATGGCCAAACCCATAGCACACCTTCTTTCTCTGGAAGGTGGTCCAACAGGTAGCTTGACTTCCCTTACTGTATCTACTTCCAAAATGTCACCATTCCAGATGTGTCCAGAAGCTTTAAAATCAAATAAATCACCCTGAGCAAGTAAATTAATCCTGTTTGCCTCAATTGCCTGATCTGCAAAATGAACTGGAGAAGGAAATGGCAAACCTCTCCAGCATTTTTGCCAAGAAAACCCAAATGGGGTCATGAAGAGAAGGATACAAGTGAAAACAACAACAACAAATTACTCAGTACTGCCACTGGCTTTCTCTCCTTCATTTTTTGGGGGGTGGATACTTATTTATGCTTTTTACATTTACAACACAACCTATTTTAATTCATACCTAGAGATTTACCACTCATTTGTAAATACAAAAAAATAAGCAAAAACATGAAATGAATTACCTAAAGACAGCTAGGTGCCTATATGTGGAATAGTGGATAGAACACTGGGCTTGGAGTTATAAAGATCTGAATTCAAATTTGCCCTTAGATATTCACTAATTGTGTGATTCTTGGCAAGTCAATTAATCTCTACCTCAGTTTCTTCATTTGCAAAATGGTGCTAATAATAGTACCTGCCTCCCACAGATATTGTGAGGATAAAACCAGATAATATTAATAAAGCACCTAGCCCACAGTGCCTGGCACATATTAGGTATTTAATAAATGTTTATTTCCTTACATCTTTTTGATCCATTCCAACAATATATACAATGTTCTGTCCTTAATAATCCAATGCCTCTCTGCCATGAGTTGTGTTTCATAATCTCTTCTTTGGGATCTTTGCTGATTTTTCAATTACTCAGAATTAGTCTTCTTTTAGTAATTTTTTTTTCATTTAAAATATGGTAGTTGGGGGGCAGCTAGGTAGCTCAGTGGATTGAGAGCCAGGCCTAGAGATGGGAGGTCCTAGGTTCAAATCCGGCCTCAGACACTTCCCAGCTGTGTGACCCTGGGCAAGTCACTTGACCCCCATTGCCTACCCTTACCACTCTTCCACCTATCAGTCAATACACAGAAGTTAAGGGTTTAAAATAAAAAAAAATATGGTAGTTGTTGTGTACATTGCTTTCTTTGTTCTGCTTATTTTGTTTAGCATTTGTTCATATAAAATTTTCCATAACTCCATGAATCCTCATTTTCATCTCTTCCACGTAATAATATTCTGTCTCATACTCCATACTGTTTTTATCTTCATTTTACATCCAATGAGTACCCACTTTGCTTCCAGAATTTCGCTCAAAAATGTTGCTACAATGCCCCACGGGGTATTAAATTGCACACATTCTTTGACCCACCAATACCATTCAGTACTAGGTCTATATTTCTAAAAGATTAAAGACGGGGGAAAGAACCTTCATGTACAAAAATATTTAAAGCAGCTCTTTTTGTGCTGATGAAGAACTAGAAACTGAAGGAATGCCCATTAATTGGGGAATGGCTGAACAAGTTGGGGCATATGCTTGTAATGGAATATTGTTGTGCCATAAGAAATGACAAGTGAGTTGATCACACACACAAACACACACACACATAAAATCCTGGAAAGACTTATATGAACTGGTGCAAAGTGAAGTGAGCAGGATCAGGAGAATGTTATACACAGTAGCAGCAATAGTGTACAACGATTAGCTGTGAATGACTTGACTATTATCAACAAGGCAAGAATCTCAGACAACTCCAAGAGACTCATGCCAAAAAAAAAGGATATATATATAGTCATTGGAGCAAAGAATGGAGTCCAAATGCAAATGGAAACATACATTTTTATTTAATTTCCTCCATGAATTTTTCTCTAGGGTAGGTAGTGTATCTTCTTTCACAACATGACAAACATAGCAACATTTATCATAAGACAATATATGTACAATCTATGTCATATTACATGCCTTAAGGAGAGAGTGAGAGAAAGAACATGGATCGCTAAGTATGAGAAAACAAATATTAAAAATTGTATTGACATGTAATCTGGAAAAAATAAATATTGATTATTTTTAAATGTTGCTATCAATATTTTGGTCTCTATTACACCTTTGCTGTGCCTCTCAAACTCTCGAATATTGACCATTCTCATCTTTTGCCATTTTTGCCAGTTGGTAGAGTGTGAGATGAAATTTCAATTGTTTTAACTTTAATTTTTTCACTATTTATGATTTAGATCATGTTTTGGTGTCATTTATAGTTAATGATCCTTCTTTTGAAATCCGTTTTTTAAAATGTTTTCTTTACAACAAATAATCATCCATAAATTTAACCATTTTCTTTTACAAATAAAGTTAGAAAAACAATAGTTGTACATGATACTGTGAATCAACTACATAGAGCTTCTTTCTTTGATATACATTCAGTTGAGTGGGTAGTACCAACACAGCCCTGCCTATCTTTGTCCTTCTCTGACTCTTCCTCTTTTATACTTCTATACTTCAAATGTTCCATTGAAATTATTTTTCTTCTCTTCCTCTCTTTTAACTTATCACTACCTCTCTCACCCATCAATCAAAGTCTTCCTTTGTAACAAAATCCTATCTAATCAATTTGTATAGTAATGTTTGAGTCCAAACATATATATCCCAAGTTCCACCTACAATTCAGAACCTCTCAATCAATAAGTGAGAGGCACACTTCATTATCAGTTTGGCATTATCACTGGTCAGTGCATTGATCAGCTTTCCTAAGTCTTTCAAAGTTGATTTCCATTACAATATCATAGTAATTGTTATAGTTGTTCTAGTTCTTCTAGGTCCACTTTGCATCAGTTTATGTCTTCTGAGTTTCTTGGAATCTGCTCCCCTCCTTCATTTCCTAAAGTACAATGATGATATTCTTTTGTCTGCACAAAGAACATATAATTTGTTCAGTTATTCTCAAGTTAATGAGCACTCATTTTTGTTTCCAGTTCTTTGCTTCAACAGAAAGTACCAATATCAGTATGTGTATAATATTTATT
>NW_025396695.1:0-2583 GCF_016433145.1 Gracilinanus agilis | reverse complement strand
ATTCACAATAGCCCTGTGAGGAAAAATGTAAATATCCTCCCTTAACAGATGATAAACTGGGGCGCAGCAAATATAAGTGACTTGCCTATGGTCACCCTGTTAATCAGGGAAAGGGGAGCTAGGAGACTCCAAATAGCTAGGACAGTGCTCCTCCCCCAACTCACCGTATTGTTTCAAGAGCATAGTTAGCTGCAGCTGAGGACTCACTGAGATCTCACCCATAGATTCCCATGGCAACTGAATAAAAAAAGAAATAAGGGAAAAGAGGTAAAGAGGCAAAGTACAGTTTAAATTTCTTTTCAGTCCAAGGTGTGCCTTTATTTATGTCACTTGCCAGGTTTCACTTCAGCCTGACCTGGTTGCAATTATTCCTTGGACTCGTGACTTGAGAAACAATGGAAAGAGGGCAGGATTTAGAACTCGGAGAAAGGAATTTAATTTCTGGCTCTGCTGCTAACTACCTGTTTGACTTTAAACATATCACTCCATTTCTCTCTCTGTGTGTCTGTCTGTCTGTCTCCCTCCATGTGTGTCTTTCTCTGACTCTGTCTCTGCCTCTGTCTCTCTTTTTCTGTGTCTATCTCTGCTTCTATCTCTGTCTCTATCTCTCTATGTCTCTCTGTCTGTATAGGTCACTCTTTTTCTATCTGTCTGACTCTTTCTGTCTCTCTATTCGCTCTTTCTCTTTCTCCGATTCTCTCTTTCCATGTCTCTTTCTGTCTGCATCTCTCTCATCATCTAGAAAATGAAGAGACTTTGAAGTTCACTTTCAGCTCTAAATCAATGATCCCTTTATCCTTTTCTCATGGTCAATTTAATGTTTACCAGCAGGGCCTTATACCCAACATGGTCTCTCCAGACATTGCTGTTACCTGTGTTCCTGCCACCTCCATGTGGCTCCCTATCTCAGCCAGAACTAGTGATCATGTGGACCTGGAAGAGGAGAGAGGAAAATAGAAGAATGTAAGAATTTTTCTGGGACAGATTCTTTGGTTACAGTTATAGTTTATTCTGGTCTGGCCCAAAGTATATCCAAAGAAGGGAGGACAAAAGGAAGGAGGGAAATAAGGATTTACTAAGCACTATGTGCCAGGCACTGTACCAAGCTCTTTACAAATATCTCATTGATTCTTACAACAACCTTGGAAGACAGGCGCTATTACTATCCCCATTTTACAATTGAGGAAAGGGGGACAGGCAGAGGTTAAATGACTTGCCTGGGACCACTTAGTAAGTGTCTGAGACTGAATTTAATCCTGACCTCATACCCAGAACCATTCACTGCTTATATAGATTATATCTATAGATTATAAACACAGTGTGGGATGGCAGAGAGAGATCTGGCCTCAGAGCCAGAAAGAGCAGTTTTCAGGTTCCAGTTCTGACATTTTCTGGCTGTGTGCCATCTTATCCCTTGGTGTCCCAGCCAATTTTCTAACTTTATAAAGAAGATGACAACCTGCATTGGTCGAAGGAGTTACCTCACCTGGGAGTATCCTATGCCAATGAAATTGCAGGTCCAGTCCCCATACCTGCGTTATATATAGATTCAGCCCTTGATGGGATGTGCCTTTGAGCTCTTAAACCAGGGCCGTTTTGTAATATAAGTAGAGTCTTCAAAAGAGTCTCTTGGTACAACATCTAAGCCCTGATCTTTATAAAATAAAGGCATTCTAAAAAAATAATAGTTATTAGTTTTTACATGTATATCATATATTATATATGTATAATATGTATATATATATATATATTCTAAAATGACTTAATAGCGGGGCAGCTAGTTGGATCAACAGATAGCCAGACCTGGAGATGGAAGGTTCTGAGTTCAAATATAGCCTTAGATACTTCCTGGCTTTATGATCCTGGGCAAGTCACTTAACCACCATTGCCTAGCCCTTACCACTCTTCTACCTTGAAACTAATACTTAGAATCGATTCTAAAACAGAAAGTAAGGGTTTTTTTATTTAATTTAATTTAATTAATACTTTTCAGTCTTATTAAATGAAACCAAATATGTAAATAGAATTTGAATTCCTTAAGACAGGGATTAACTTCATTTGTGTCTTTATATTCCCAGACCTCCTCAGAGCACCAAACACATAGTATGTGCATAATAAATATTTGTTGAATTGAATTAAACTGAATTATTGTGTATACAGGCCTGTACAGGGCAGTGGTAAAGATTTGGCAGACATGGCTCCTATCCTCATAGAGTTTATAACCTGGTAGGGGCATAAGATAAAAACAGAAATAGTTATAATGCATACTGTAATGTAATCAATATATTAGTGTAGGACACTAGTTGAAGTATATTATCAGAATTATAATAGCTTCATCTGAAAGTCATCAAACAATTTATACTTCTTAGTTCAAAGATCTGACATTGTTGGGGTTCATTCCACTATGGATACAGATCACAAGCCCTTTATACATTATTAGACAGCTTGCATGAGTTTCTGTGGAGCAGAATAGTTATCATTTAGTGGCCAACTCTGTAGTGATGAGACTCTCCAAATTTATCCCTCTCTCCTTTTCTCTCTCTCTCTCTCTCTCTCTCTGTCTCTCTCTGTCTCTCTGTCTCT
>NW_025396694.1:0-2460 GCF_016433145.1 Gracilinanus agilis | reverse complement strand
CTTTCTTGTCTTCTCAGATTTGATCTCTTCAAGAGCTTGTGACCAGTTTTCATTATTTTGGGAAGGTTTGGATATGATTGTTTGTTCTCCTCTGCTGTTTGCTCTGTTGTCTGGATTTTCTCTGTGTAAAAGTTGTTGAGTGTTAAAGATTTCTTCTTGTTGATCTTTCTCTTTTGGGGTTCCTGAGTCTGGCTTGCCATTTTTAGCCCAACACCCTCTCAGCTTTATCCTCATGCCCAGGGTCTATCTGGGCTCTTTAGACTCCTGAGGTTTTAGTTCTAGTTGTTCTCAGTGTGAAGCCTTCTGGTGGTCCCCTTACTTCTTCCTCTGCCCGAAACTCCTTTAAAAGCCTCAGGGCACTGCTTCCACAGTTGTACACCCCTCTGCACTGGGTCCCCAATCAAGGGCCACGCCGCCTGTGCTCGGGATCCATGTCCACGACTGTGTCCGTGCCTGTGTCGATGCCTTTGCCTGCACCTGCGCTCAAGGTCTGTGTTCAAAGTCCGTGTGTTCCTTAGCCTCTTGGGGTCTTAAGTCTTGCTGCTCTCAGGGGCAGTCCCTGTTGATCCCAGGTTTCTGCCAAGGATACCCAAACTTGCTCTAACTATTGTGCTCTGGCTTTGGCACTGTAGGTGGTGTGGGGTTGGGGAGGGAGTTCCTCAGCTTGTGTTTTAGTGAGAGCTGTCCCTTATAGCATGGAAATGCCCCGATCCCACGTACCTTCAACACTGTGCCCTGTTGTGGGGTCCCTTCGTTTGTCTGGATTTGTTTTTATGTTTTCTTGAGGAATCCTATATGTGTGGGTTAGGAGAGGTTAAGGAGATGCTTTTTACTCTGCCACCATCTTAACCCGGAAGTCCTAATTGTTTATTAAAAGTTTGCTAGGATTTTCTATAAAGCTATCAACATCAGTCTCTCTTCTCCCAATATGATATTTCCTTTATATCCAAATAATTAGATGTTAGGAATCAAAAAACAAAGAACATGTCAACAAGAAGTTTTTTCTGTACCTAATATAGACTAGGTACACTGTGCTAAGCACTGGGAATAAGAGAAAAGCAGTCCTTCAAAAGCTCTCAAGTTGCTTACAGATTAATAGAAAGAAAATATAAAGACAACTTTTATTTGTTCCTAAAGTGGACAGGGAGTTAGTCAAGTTTATTGAATGGGGCAGAATCATATGGTCAAGCTTAGACTTTGGTAAGATCTTGGACAGATTTGAGGCTGCTACCTGGGTTGTGAGTCTTTGTGAGTTGGTGGCACTCTTAATAGTAATAGGTTTGATCAGAACAGGAAAACTTTTGAGGGAAAAGATAACAAGTTCTGTTTTGGACATGTTTAGTTCAAGATATCCGTAGGATATTCAGTTTGAGATGTCCTTTAAGAAATTAATTGCTCCTTAAAAGTTTGCTTGATTTCTTTGGTGCTTCCTTTATATCTAGTTCTACTTTTAAAAATTGGTTTAAGATATCTATATCATTTTAATCTGAATGTGTTATTTTAGATAGTCTATTTCTTTTAAATTCATGGTTTGGCTAACATTAAATGTGTATAATATGTTTTTTAATTATTTTCTGTTGATTTTAATTTAATTTTGTTTATGATTTGTTTTTCCTTCTTATTTTTTAGTCTGGTTAGCTGAAGGTTTAATTTCATTAGTCTTTGCAAAGAAACATTTACTTTTTAAAAAGTTCCATTGTCTTTGTGTTTCTGGCTTATTTACTCCTCTTGTTTTTAATTTTCTTTTTTTAGTGTTTATTTCATATTTGTTCATTTTCTGATTATCTAATTAAAAAAAATACATCAATTTCATGAATCTTCTTTTTCCCCCTTATTTAGCTAATATGTGTTCTTAGAGATATAATTTTTCCTCTGTTGGCTGCTTTAGTTGTGTTCCAAGAGTTTGGACATGGCTGTCTCATCTTTCTCTTTCACCAGTATGATATATGTATCATATATATGTATATGTATGTCCAATTTAAAGGACTCCAAATTTTTTTCAGCTCTAAATTGTTCAAGTTTATTTAGGTCTGCATTTCCCTTCTTGTTTATCTTTCTCATAGATTAGTCCAGTTCTGAAAGAAGAACAATAAAGTTTTCCACTAGTATTATGTTACTCTCTTTTTAAAAAATTCATTTAGCTTTTCCTTCATGAATTTAGATCATATACTACTTCCTACAGGTATGTTTTTAATTTTTTAATTTTTTTGATCCTTTAAAAATATAGTCTCCCAGTTTATCTCTATTATGTTATTCAATTTTTAGTATTGCTTTGTCTAATAGTGTAATTCCAACTATTTTTTTTTGTCTGATGCATAGGGAATTTTGTTCTGATCTCTCACTTTGAATCCCTATTTCACTTTTCTATACAACCGATTGTTCCCTTTTATTTTATCAGAAGTAAACCTTCCAATAAAAACAAAATGAAAAAGAATAATTTATTTTATATAAAATATATAT
>NW_025396693.1:0-3823 GCF_016433145.1 Gracilinanus agilis | reverse complement strand
CCAAGATTCCCCAAACAATCTAATGGAGACTTTACAATCCACCACCTTTTCCCCTGGTCTGCCCCACCGCCTTCTCCTCATCCCCAGTCCCATAAGATTGTGATCTCCTCATGGACCGGATCGGTTCTGAGTTATTAGAAAACTTTATGGGGGCAGCTGGGTAGCTCAGTGGATTGAGAATCAGGCCTAGAGATAGGAGGTCCTGGGTTCAAATCTGGTCTCAGAAACTTCCCAGCTGGGTGACCCTGGGCAAGTCACTTGACCGCCATGGCCCACCCTTACCACTCTTCTACCTAGGAGCCAATACACAGAAGTTAAGAGTTTAAAAAAAAAAAAAAGAAAAGAAAACTTTATGGACCAGTGCAGGGACAGGATAACAATATTACTGAGTTCATGGCTGGGGAGGGGCCCATTGGGTTTCAGGCTAAGCAGCCATGCAGGGGTTGGGAATGGATCTGCTTATGGCCATTCATGCCTGGGGATCTGATTCTGGGGGTTCATGGACACTTTGCTTGGCAGGAGAGACAGCAGAGACTCCATCCCACTCTTGCTGCTCTGTCAGTCATAGATGCGTGGTGTAAGGGGGAAAAGGGGTTTTGGGGTTCAATATATTAAAAGGTGTTCACAGGGAAAATCTCCCCAATTTAGGAATAACCTCAAGTCAAAATTGACTTTATGGAAGTTTATTTACAGTTAAGAAGAGAGAGAGGAAATAAAGAAATGAGAATCTAACCCAGTAGGTAAATTACTCCGATCCTCTAATGAATCCAGGTAGATCTAATTAACCCTCAGTGGAGAGGCAGAGGGCCATTCACAGAGTCTATTCAAAGAAGTTCCTTAAGAGAAGTTCAGGAAGATTCAGTCAGTCTTTAAACTCACCAAGGTTTTAGCTTTCTAGCCAGCACTCCTCCATGGACCAGAAGAGCTCCTTCACCAGCCCCTCCTCTCCAGCAGAAGACCACCTCCTTTTAAAGGGGTCACTTCTTGTGCCTCCTCCATAGTTTGTGTGTCCAATCACAATAGACACTTCTCATAGTACTGCCTAGGGGGCAGTCAGTTAATTCTGATTCGTCACCCACTCTAGCACACGTGGGTTACGAATTGGAAGTGCTCTCACCTTTGGTGATTAAATCTAAAGATGGGCAGTGTAGACTTAATCTAACGATCACAGTGGGCTTGGCCTGACTTGACTCGACCATGGCATCCATCCACCTGACCATCTCTGGCCCTGTCTTTGCTCTTTCCTGATCTTAGGTGAACGAGTAATCCAAGACTGAAGCATCCAGGTGATCTGGGGTGCTCAGCACATCCTATGAGAAGTCCCACCAGCAGTCCCACAGAGTTAAATGGCAGTTACTATTCATGTTCCTCTTATGACACCCACTCCTTTCCCCCTCTCAGCTGGGGACCTCACCCTCACTCTACACTGAAAATTGGGGCCATTCACAGAGAGCTTGCTCTTCCCTCAACCTCCCCATCTCGCAGCAGCCAGATGCCTTCTAATACTATTTCCTCCTTCATCCTTGTCTCATATAGTAAAGTTGCCCTTCTCTTTGCCAAGCAAAATCCCTTTACGTACACATGCTATCCCATTCCATCCTTTTGGATGGACCTGACTCTGGACCTGCAGGCAGCAAGAGTTGAGTTCAAATTTAGCCGCAGACACTAACTATATGACCTTGAGGAAGTCACTTAACCATTGTCTCCCTCAGTATCAAATGAGAAGAATAGTGTAATATACTTCCCAGGGTTGTCGTGAGGAACAAATGAGATATTTGTGAAGCAGAGTTACATAAATACTATGATTACATCATTATTATCCTCACAGTATCATTTATCTACAGTCTGACAAACATGCATGTCTCCTTTAATTTCAAAATATTCTCATTTCCCCATCCATCTCTACTCCCCTATGGCTCAAGTCACCATCCTGGTAACTTTTCCAATCAACATAACCCTTTCCCTGGCCTTCCCTTCATTAGAATGCAAGAGTCTCAGTTTTTGGAAGAAGAAATCAAAGCTCTCTATAGTCATATTTTTAAGTGCTCTCATTCACTATTGATTCAAGAAATGTAAATTAAAACAATTTGGGGGGAGGGGGCAGCTGAGTAGCTCAGTGGATTGAGAGCCAGGCCTAGAGACGGGAGGTCCTAGGTTCAAATGTGACCTAAGACACTTCCCAGCTGTGTGACCCTGGGCAAGTCACTTGACCCCCATTGCCTACCCTTACCACTCTTCTTCCTTGGAGCCAATTGGCTCCAAGAGAGAAAGTAAGGGTTTAAAAAAAACCAACTTGGGGGGACCACCTCATGACCATCAGATGAACTAATATGACAGAAAAGGAAAATGACAAATGTTGCAGGGAATGTGGAAAAAATGGAACCCTAATACATTGTTGGTGGAGTGGTGAACTGGTCCAACAATTCAGGAGAACAGAAGGGAACTATGTCCAAAGTTCCAAAATATGTACATGAAAACCACTAAGGACACATTCTTTCTCAAAAAAATTCTACTATAATCAATTGTATAATCATTATTATATCTACTTCCCTATTTTCCTCCCTTCACCCACACCCACACCCACACACACACACCCACACACACACACACACACACACATACACCACAAAGCCTAAAATGGTTAGAGAGACTCATTATTTAAATCACAACTGAAATAGGATGAAAGCAGGTAAGAGGTGGGAAGAGGCTAACTATGGGGCCAGAAATACAAAATTACCTTGCAGAAAAGTCTTTTGTTAAAATTCTGTGCATGCACATTGACTCAGCAATACCACTACTGGGGCCATATCCTAAAGATATTTTTTAAAAAGCAAAGAAAGGACTTGTTTGTACAAAAGTATTTCTAGCAGTTCTTTTTCCGTGGTGGTCAAGAGTTGGAAACTACCAGGGGATGGCCATTAATTGGGGGATGGCTGAACAAATCGTGGTATGTGATAGTGATGGAGTACTTTGGGGTTATAAGAAATGATGAGCAGAATACCTTCAGACACACCTGGAAAGACTTAGATGAACTGATGCAGAGTGAAGTGAACAGAACCAGGAGAACAGTAATAGCAATATTGTACGATGACTAAGTCTGAAGGACTGGGCTATTCTCAGCAATACAATGATCTAAGACCATGCTGGAGGACTTAGGATGAAAAATACCAACCGCTTCCAGAGAAAGAACTGATGGAGTCTGAATGCAGATCAAAGCAGACCGTCTTTCACATTCTTAATTTTTATCATGGGGTTTTTTTGGTCTGTTTTCTTTCTCAGCATGACTAATGTGGAAATATATTTCGTATGATTGTATACATATAACCGACACCAAATTACTTACCTTCTCAATGAGGGGGCAAAAGGAGGGAAGAACAGTCTCCCTTTTTGTGTTTCTATGACTTGAACTGAGCATGCTGCTTGGCAGGCAGAAAGTGCTTCCAAAACACTTATTCACTCATTCATTTATTCATTCTAGCAAATCAAATTTCTTTTGCACAAGACGGCTCTTAGATACTTGAAGACAGCACTCGTGTCCCCCATCTCTTCTCAGTCTTCCTTTCTCAAGGCTAACCATCTTCACTTCCACCAATGGTCCTCATCTGAAATAGATTCAAGGATCTTCTTCATTTGAGTCACCCTCCCCTGGATGTAATCCAATGTTCATCTTATGTTATTAATGTTTGTCTTAAATTGTAGCCTTCAGAACACACGACTAGATAATGTCTACTGAGGGCAAAGTCCAGCAGGAGTCTCAATTCCTTCTTACCAAATTCTCTCTCTCTCTCTCTCTCTCTCTCTCTCTCTCTCTCTCTCTCTCTCT
>NW_025396692.1:0-3162 GCF_016433145.1 Gracilinanus agilis | reverse complement strand
ATATATAATATATAATCAATATAATAATAGGTGTATATAATAAGTGTGGAGAATCAGGGGCAAAGCCAGGAGAGAAATGGCCTGAGTATGGTTGGTCTGGGCATTTCCTTAAAATGGAGATTCCAGCAGGAACTGGCCAATCAGAGTTGGGGCTACAGAGGAGGGGGTTTCTTCCAGGGTTAGGAAGGCATCATCCAGGGCACTGATCTGTGGTGGGGTTATGGGAAAGAGACAGAAAGACACATTCTCTTCCTCCTGGGGTTTTTCTAGGAGTAAAGAGTCAATACTCACCGAATACCCTGTCACAGCAACCTCCTCCAGAGGGATGCTTCAGGGATGGGGGACCCCAAGCAGGGGGACCTCAGACCAGGACCAGCGATGATGCAATGATGGAAAACAACAATACCTGTCCTCACAAAGCTTACATTCTAGTTGGGGGCCCTATATATGTACCCAAACAAGCATGATTCTTTCATGAGTGAATTTTTGGCTTACCTTTCTTTTATTTATTCATTCATTCATTTGTTCGTTTGTTCATTTATTTATTTATTCATTCATTCACTCATTTATTTATTTGTTTGTTTATTTATTTATTTTAAAATTGATTCGTTTATTTATTATTTATTTATTTATTTAAAAATTGATTAGTTTAGTTTTTTTTCCCTTTTTTTTTTAAACCTTAACTTCTGTGTATTGGCTCCTTGGTGGAAGAGTGGTCAGGGTGGGCAATGGGGGTCAAGTGACTTGCCCAGGGTCACACAGTGATTAATTTAGTTTTAAATATTTTTCCATAGTTACACGATTCATGTTCTCTCCCTCCTCTCTTCCCTCCCGGCTCCCGGAGCCAACACTGACTTAACTTTCTTACTTTATTATGGGGAAATCATCTAATTAGCTAGAGCCTACCAAATCAAGCTGAGACTGATATCAACTCCAGCCCCAGAGGTCACTGGTTGGTTCCTGCTCTACCTGTCTGCAGATTCAAGCTCGCAATATCAGCCGTAGCTCCGATGCTACCTGGCTAGTTTTCTATTTTATATGCCATCGATCGCCTTCTTCTGTCCCCTCTTCTTTGGTCTATAAGTCATTATCTTCTTTGTTCCTTCTTTGGCGATCCCTCGCATCCATCCCGCTTATGTAACCAGAACCTATATAAGGATGCTGAAACTGATGCTCAGCATTTCCTGATTCTTTTGTTCTAGGGTGCCCGTTCTCACAGCATAACCGACTGAGCTTTTCCTTTATCTCTTCATCCTTGATTGTAGAATTGGCAGTGGTACGTAATCGATGATTTCTCAGACCATTTTTGTCACAGTACCAGCTGGAATTGTTTTAGGCAATGGAGAGTTCTGTGGTGATCCAAGAAAACTGGCAATCAAGGAAGACTTACTGGAGGAGGAGGTGACAGCTGGTCTGGGGCCAGAAGGAAAAGAAGGATCTGTGAGAACAGGGTAGAGGTTTGAGAAAAGGGAGCTATCCTGAGGGAATGGTTGGTGGTTGGTTATGGGCCTTTGTCCTGGAAGAGGACCAAAATGACGTTGATTCATTGGGATCAATGAGGCAAAAGAAGATACTTCACTTGGTATGGGAGAAAGAAGGTTGATTCAGAAGTCAGGAGCCCTGAATTCAAATCTTACTTTTTTTTAACTTACTCTTTGTGGAAACTCTGCACCTCAATTTCCTAACCTTGTATCTGCTTTTTTGGATCAACATGTCTCCTCGGAAAGCTCCTGGAGGGCATACCGAATGCTTGCTAATTGATTGATTGGCTTTGAAGGTCTTTACCAGGTTTAAATCTCTGATCCTGAATCTGTGCTCCTAATGTTGGTGGCCCAATGGATAGGGCACTGGGCTTGGAGTCAGGAGGACCTGAGTTCAAATTGTGAAAAATGATTGACTGGTTGATCTACGATCTCTCCAGAGTTTGTTATGAGCCGTCCCGGCTTTATTTCCAGTTCGTATCACTCATCTGGGCCAGTGCCCACATTTTACAGGGCTGTCAGACACACACACTGCCAGCCTTCTTTGAAAGAAGCAGGCAGAAGGGTGAGGCTCCTGTCCCGTCTCTCTCTGCGGCCCTGGTTAAGACCCCAAATCTCTAAGCACGTGCAGAAGAATGGCTGCCAGTCTCCATGGGTAAAGGGAGTTGCTCATGGAAGGAGCTTCCATGCTTATAAAATCGCAGGTCCCAACCCTGTGATCTTCCGAAGGCCAGAAGAGTCTCCAGAGACCCAGCAAGGGGAGCCTGTAATGGAGTTGGCCAAGGCCAGCGAGGAAGCAGCCCGGAGGAGCCACCACTTGACCCAACCCAACTACTAATTGACAGCAGCTGAGACATCAAGTCCAACAAACGGAGGAACAATCCATCCATCAGCTCTGCCGCACCCAGGAAGAGACTGGGGGAGGGGAATGTTTGTAGCAACCCCTTTAATTTTGAGCCCACTCTCCCCCAGGGCCCCTAGCAGCAGAAGAGAGGAGGTCTCGGGTTCTTTGGTTAGGGCCTTATAACTGAGATATATATATAAAACGGATGTTAACTGGTAAATACCAAGAAAGGATCCACCGACCAAACTGATATTTAGGGTGTAACCGGCACCAGAGCCATTATCAAAATCTGTTGGTGGCTCTGCCTGCCTTAATTCTCTCCACTTCAGTTCATCCTCCAACCACTAAGTGATTTTCCTAAAGTGTAGGTACCATCATGTCACCCCTTACTCAATAAACTTCAGTGGCTCCCTATTGTCTCCATGATCAAATACAAAGTCCTCTGCTTGGCATTCAGAACCCTTCATCACCTGGCTCCCATCTCCCTTTCCCGTCTTCTTACACTTTACTCCCTGCCACATACTCTGATCCAGTGACACTAATCTCCTGGCTGTTTCAAGACCCTCCATCCCTACCTACTCTCTGGGCATTTTCTCTGGTTGTCCCCCATGCCTGGAATGCTCTTCCTCCTCCACTCTGACTATTGATCTCCCTAATCCATCCATCCATCCATCCATTCATTCTTCTTCCTTCTTTCCTTCCTTCCTTCCCTCTTTCTTCCTCCCTTTCTCCTCCCTTTCTTCCTTCCTTCTTTCCTTCTTTCCTTCCCTCTTCCTCCCTCCCTCCTCCCTCCCTCCCTTTCTTCTCTCCCTTCCTTCCCTCCCTCCTCCCTTACTC
>NW_025396691.1:0-5000 GCF_016433145.1 Gracilinanus agilis | reverse complement strand
TACAACCATTATATCTAAATTATATACTTTTTTAGATAATTATACATATACATAATATATCTATAATGGATTTAATTAATATTTAATTAACTGATAACCAGTAAAATTTAAGCTCCCGTAATGAGCTAGGGAGATGTCATAGGAAAAGTGATAGACTTGGATTTGGAAAGCCTGGGTTTAGATTTTGGCTCTAGCATAGATTGGCTGGGCAACTCTAGACAAATAGCTTGCCTTTAGTTTCTTTATCTATAAAATGGGTCTATTTAGTGCTTTTGGTCCCTCCCTCATAGGTGAATGCATGGAAAGTGCTTCCTTAAAGCCTTAAACCATCACTGTTTGGGGCCTTCTTTGAGGCTCTCCATCAGGGATATAAAGAAATGGGATACCTCCCAGGGGAATCTTTGTTGGCTTGTTTAATAAGGGGGTAGATCTATCTGGAGTACAGCTGGCCTCCAGTCAACGTCTTATCCTTTCTCAGCCCTCCTCTGGGACCATAATTTGGTTGCCTCTCTGCCTACTGATGGGAACTGTGCATAATTCATCTTCATATCATAGTCAGTACCTGATACATAGTACACCTAATAGAGTGAAGAGCACAGGGCTTGAAGACATGACCTGGCTTCTAATCCTGACTCTGCCACTTGCTGGCTATTTGGATTTTTTTTTTATTTTAAAAATGTTTATTTATTATTTTTCTTTTTGGACTTTTAAAAGTCACTTTAGCTGCCTGAACCTTCCATCACACCCTTTCATGCACTCTACTTTCTAGACAAACTGGCTCTTTTGTTTTTCCCTAAACTTGGAGATTCATTTCCCACCTCTAAACTTTTGCCCAGGCAGTTAGTTGCCTCATACTTAGAATGGCTTCCTTCCTGTAATCTCTGAATTTCTTTGAGGTTCATCTCACAGGCCACTTTCTATGGGAATCTTTCTTGATCTCCCTTTTGTTAGGGCTCTCTCCGGTCTCAAAATGTCATACACAGGCTTATATGTTTGTAGGTTGTATCCTCCTAGTAGAATGCAACTGTTTTCCATTTTATCTTTGTGTTCCCCAGCAGGGCACACAGAAGTAGGTGCCTAATGACTACTTGTTGGACCAGATTAGAACAGAGTCAGCCATAAAATGACAATGGCTTCACTACTCTCATCCCCAATTTTCTCCCCCTATCAAGTAAAAATAATAAATGTTTGAATTACCTACCTTAAAGGATTGTAGTAAAGAGAAGAATTCACAAACCTTAGATGTATGCATTGGGGCAGGTCACTTCATCTCTCTAAACCCCAATTTTCTGATTTATAAAATGGGCTGAAGGAAAGTGGGAAACCAGATGGTACAGTGGTTAGGGTGCTGGTCCTGGGACTGTCATATACCTGAGTTTAAATCTGGTTTCAGAACTTACTATGTGACCCCAGGGAAGCCACTTTGACCTCTTTGCCTCAATTTCTTCATCTGTCAAAAGAGCTGGAGGAGGAAATGGCAACCACTCCAGTGTCCTTACTAAGAAAACCCCAAATGGGGTCACGGAGAGTTAGACATGACTGAAATGAGTGAATAACAACATGTCAGCATTTTATAGATAAACATATATCAATAGCCTGATGTCTAGATTGGTGAAGGGATAGAAGTAGCAGAACTGGGATTTGAACCCCAGACTTCTGATTCTGAATCCATTATTCTCGTCATTGTAACATTGTTGGCTCATGAAGGGATAAATTGTTTTAAATGAAGATAAGAGAAAGTTTCCTAGGCTGGGCTTTATTTTTTAAGTCCTTAACTTCTGTTTTAGGATTAATACTGTCTATTGCTTCCATGGCAGAAGAGTAGTCAGGGCTAGGCAATGGGGGTTAAGGGACTTGCCCAGGGTCACACAGCTAGTAGATGTCTGAGGCTCTCAATCCACTGAGCCACCTAACTGCCCCTTTGGGTGCTGGGCTTTAAATAGATGAAGGAAAGGGGCATTGAGAAAAGAGAATACATGAGCAGCAAGGGAAGTGGGAGAGTAAAGAATGTGTTCAAGGTTGTAGCAAAGTGTAATTTGGCCAAAGTATCAATTGCGTGGAAGGAAGCTGTGAGAGAAGTCTGGAAAAGTAGGTTAATGCCAGATTAGGGAAGGGAGGAAGCCCTGAATGTCAGGAAAAGTGTGTTGCCTTTACTTGAAAGGTACCGAGGGGCTACTAAAGATGTATGATCAGAAGGTGTTGGTGGATGGAGTAGAGAGAGTTTTATGGAAGTTTCTAGAAGAACTCTTTCAAGGCACTTGGGTGATGGAAGGACAAGTTTAAGACAAAGCAAAAACCCAGTCTGAGCCTCCAAGAGGGCTTGGGGACAGGAGAATCATGGCATCTTGGAGGTTCAGAATTCAAAGAAGCCTCAGAGGTGTTTGGTTCAACCACCTGCATGAGGCATGAACACCATCTCTAAAAGCTCATCTCCACCTCTGCCTGAACACCTTTTATGCAAGAGAGAATTCTCTAGCCTCATTGGCTTTACTCCCTTGTCAGATGATGCAGTAGAACTAGGAGAATGAGACTTACTTCCCAGCAAGACAGAGAAGAAATAAGAGTTGGAACAAGGAGTCCAGGGATAAGAAATCTTTCAAAGAGCTTTGAATTAAGCTGTCCAAAGCTGGACTTTGCATCTCTTTCCTCTCCCTCTAATGGCCTCTCTACTCCTATCATGTCTCTGCCCCAAAATTGGGACATTAATGCATTGCTGGTGGAGTTGTGAATTGATCCAACCATTCTGGAGGACAATTTGGAACTATGCTCAAAGGGCTTTAAAAGACTATCTGCCCTTTGATCCAGCCATACCATTGCTAGGTTTATACCCCAAAGAGATCATAGGGAAAAAGACTTGTACAAAAATATTTATAGCTGGGCTCTTTGTGGTGGCAAAAAATTGGAAAATGAGGAGGTATCCATCAATTGGGGAATGGTTGAACAAATTGTGGTATGTGATAGTGATGGAATATTATTGTGCTCAAAGGAATAATGAACTGGAGGAATTCCATGTAAACTGGAACAACCTCCAAGAAATGATGCAGAGTGAAATGAGCAGAACCAGGAGAACATTGTACACAGAGACTGATATACTGTAGCACAATTGTATGTAATGGACTTCTCTACTAGCAGCAATGCAATGATCCAGGACAGTTCTGAGGGACTTGTGAGAAAGAATGGTATCCACATCCAGAGGAAGAACTGTGGGAGCAGAAACACAGAAGAAAAGCAACTACTTGATCACATGGGTTGATGGGGATATGATTGAGGATGTAGACTCTAAATGATCACCCTAATGCAACTATCAATAATATGAAAATAGGTCCTGATCAATGACATAGGTAAAACCCAGTGGAATTGCTTATCAGCTACGGGAGGAGTTGGGGGGAGAGGAGGGAAAGAACATGAATCTTGTAACCATGTAAAAATATTCCTAATTAATTAATTAAATAAAATTTCCAAATTAAAAAATAATAATGTCCCTGCCCAGTAAACTCATTGGGGAGTTCCCTATTACTTCTAGGAGCAAATCAAACTCTTCTTCTTAGCAAAAACATTCACAACCTGGCTTTGACCCATCTTTCCAAGCTTATTATACAATACTCTGTTTCAGAGGTACCTCAATCAAGTTAAAGTGGCCTTTTCACACTGTCTTACATGAGAGGATGTTCTGGTAAGTGTTTAACAACCAGCTCCCCTAATCAGGGTGGGAGGGGATGCTACATCATATTTTTAGATTTACTTTTTTTTTAAACCCTTACCTTCTGTTTTAGAATCAATACTATGTATTGGTTTCAAGGCAGAAGAATGATAGGGGCTAGGCAATGGGGGTTAAGTGACTTGCCCAAGGTCACACAGCTAGGAAGTAGATTTAGTCTACATTATTAACATGTTCTCCATCAGTTTCTTAAGTCCAGAGACAATAAACAAAAACAATAAATTAGCACAATCTATGAATTTCTGATATGTAAATGCTCACACTGAAAATTTAACAATCAGCTCTCCAGCACATCCCTGCAGAGGACACTCCATATCCCATCACTTTACATTTGTTCTTCCCTATCTGGAATGTACTTCTACCTCACTTTTCTTTACTAAAAACCCTAGTTTCCTTCAAAGCGCAGTTCAGATCCCACCTGCTCTACAGGGTCTTTCTTAAACATTCCCCCAGCTACTAGTACCTCCCCCAAAAAAAGGGTGTATTTATTTTCTATATAATGGGATATATCCATTCGATTCAATTCAATAAATCTTTATTAAGCTCCAAGCACTAAGCCAAGACTAGAGATACCAAAAGAGGTGAAACACAGACCTTGCCTCTAGGAATTTATAGCCCCTTGCATCCAGGATGTCTCCCTGAGGGCAGAGACTATTTCCTTTCTGCCTACCGATCCCCAGTGCCTTAAAGGCACATAGGAAGTGATTAATAAATGCTCATTTGTTAACTGATTGCCCGATTGATCCATCAACCAAGAGCTCATGGAATTTGGAACCAGCAGAGATCTTTTCCAACCAATCCAGCCACACTCTAGCACACCAGATGCCAGTAGAAAAAAAAGGAAAACCATTCCGTGACTACAAGATGCTTACATTCTACTGAGGGGTAGAGGGACATCGAGTAAAGGAATGATTATCAAAGAAGAAAGAAGACACTGATGACGAGGGGGACCAAGAGAGGCACGCTGGGGGAGTTTGCACGTGAACGGAGTCTTGGAGTCTTCAGGTGGAAATATAGAGGAGGAAGGGGAAAGTGTGAAGGGAAGAGGAGAGGAGAGGAAAGGACAGGGGAGGAGAGGAAGGGAGAGGAAAGAAGAGGAAAGGGCAGAGGAGGAAGGAAAGAGTGGGGAGAGGAGAAAAGAGGAGAGAAGAGGAGAAGAGAAAAGAGGAGAGAAGACGAGAGGAGAATAGAGAAGAGGAGGGGAGGAGAGAGGAGAGGAGAATAGAGAAGAGGAGGGGAGGAGAGGGGAAGGGAGAAGAGAAGAGAGGAGAGGAAGGGGAGA
>NW_025396690.1:0-1204 GCF_016433145.1 Gracilinanus agilis | reverse complement strand
CAATTACAATAAACATTCATTTTAAATAGAATGAAATGGAAATAACAAAGAATTTTAAAATAAGCAGCAAGCACTACCTTACCTGTTTCCCCAAATACCTCTTCTAATAACTAATAGTCAAGGAAGGGTATTAGTTCTCTCAGGTTCGCTCTCCATGCTGGTGTATCAGTTTAGTACTTCAATCTAAGGAAGAGAAAGAGTCTGCTGAATTGACTAGTGGGTGAATGTGGAAATATCAGTACCTAGGACAGCACCAGTCAGTCTATACACTGTGATGTCTCAGTAGTCTGTGGCTGTTATTTCCCATCAGGGAAGTATTGAAGTCTTCAGCCTTGTTTATGGACATGAGCACAGTAAAGTCTCAGAGTCCTGTTGCTTCTTGTATGGAAGAGGTAAAGCTCCATGTCCAAAAAGAGCTGCCAACTCAGATCATAGAATCATAGGTGAGAGGTGAATAGTCCTTAGAAACCATGTTGTCCAAACTCCTCACTTTACATTTGAAGAAATGAAAAAGCTCAGTGACTTTCTGAAGGTCACAAAGGTGAGCAGTGCCATGGCCTCTCTCTGCTTGACTTTTCAATAGGTCCACTACAAATATCCCTCTTCAACCAGAGTTGATTCTAACCTGTCAATTCAGTCTTTACGTTTAGATGCCAGTTATTTGAGACTCTCCAGGCAAATTAAAGCTATGCTAGCAGTATTTAGAATTTTATACATGTCTGGATTGTGTTCTTATGTAGTTCAGATGCATGAGGCTATAATGTAAAAAAAAAAGAAACACTTTTTTTTTCATCTCAGGAATAAATACGCTTAATAGCATGATACCTTTTAGCTCATGCAAGGATGATTGTTTTGTTTGTTAAAGTGAAGGAGTGTTAAATACCACAATGTACCAAAGTATCTTGCAGTTTGAAGAAAACCACCACTCAGTTTGCACAGTGCATGTGAAGTACTTATCACTTCTCTATTAAGGAAAAAATCAGTAGTAAATCAATTAGAAGCTAAAAACTACTGGTAGAGTAACAAACAAATCTTAATAGCACACTGGATCTAGAGTCTGAAAAAAAGAGATATACTCGAAGAGTTGAAATTATTGATTACAGGACAGAAAACAATCCAGAGAGAGAGAGAGAGAGAGAGAGAGAGAGAGAGAGAGAGAGAGAGAGAGAGAGAAAGAAAGAGAGAGAGAGAGAGAGAGAGAGAG
>NW_025396689.1:0-4618 GCF_016433145.1 Gracilinanus agilis | reverse complement strand
TGCTTGAACGCATGGGTCGGGGTGGACATGATTGAGGGTGTGGACTCGAAACTACCACACCAATGCAACTACCAACAATTTGGAAATTGGTCTTGATCAAGGACACATGACAAAACTAGTGGAAATGTGCATCGGCCATGGGTGGGGGGAGTGCGGGGGGCGAAGGGGAAAGTAGGAGCATGAATCATGTAACCATGTTAAAAATGAATATTAATAAATGTTTTTTAAAAATGGGCCCATACTGATAATTGGTTAGTGTTTCCATTTTTCTTTCATTGTTTATAGATACTTGGGGAAAAGTGAGACACTTATTTTCCTGAATTCAAAAACTTGCACCTATTCACTCTCCCCTTTTTAACTTGGAAAGTTCCCAACCTTTCTTCCAATTAGAAATCAGATTGCCCAATTTTGAATTGTTTCCTTTTAATTAATTGGTCTTATTTGATTAACTGTTTTTATTGTGTAAAAGTCTGTCTTCCCTTGTGTTCAGTCTAGCCTTAAACTAAGAAAGTGGCTTGGTTCCCCTTCCTTAGGAAATTGTGAGGCAATTGGCATGCACAAAATCGATATGCTCAGAAGATCCAGTGTTTGTTTCCTCAATCATTTCAGCTTTTGCTCTAGTTATACTGGACACACTATACACTGACCCTGAAATAGTGATGCCATTTTAGTACTTGTAGAGTACAAAGGATGACAACCAAGTGGTTCCCTATTCTCTCTAGGATCAAATAGAAAATCTTCTGTTTGGCTCTTAAAGCCCTTCTTAATCCTGTCCCTTCCTACCTTTCCCATCGCTTAACACTTCACTCACCCTTATGCCCTTTGTAATACGACACTAGTCTTGCTTTTCTCCATCTCCTGACACAAACCATTTTCCACTGGCTTTCTTTCCCTTCTCATTTCTGTCTCACAAATGCCTAGAATTCTTTCAACTCTCAGCTAAAATAACTTTAAAAAAATTATAACTTATCTTCCATCTTAGAATCAATACTGTGTATTGGTTCCAAGGCAGAAGAGTGGTAAGGGCTAGGCAGTTGAGATTAAGTGACTTGCCAGGGTCTGGAGCCACATTTGAACCCAGGACCTCCTGTCTCTGGGCCTGCCTCTCAAACCACTGAACCATCCAGCTGCCCCCTAAGTCACACCTTATTCAAGAAGCCCTCCTCAGTCCTTAATCTCAGTGCCTTTCATCTAAAATTATCTCCATTTCCCCCTGCAGATATCTTGTTTCTACCCAGTTGTATGCAATTGGGAGGCAACAAGGGATAAAAAATGATCAAGATCTGTAATGATTTCTATAACAAAATCCTTTTCTCCATCAGTGACAGTGGAGATACCACATGTGGGGTCTAATAGCACAGACCCATATTGCTGCATGAGAAGCAGAATTAGCAATAAAGGAAACAATAACGGGGATAAAAATTGGATCAAATACAGAGGATACAGAGCAGGAGTCTGTTCTAGGAGGGACAGTTTAGAGGTGTTTGAGACATTGATTCTGAAGACATAGGAGAGACAGGCATGTCAAACGTTAGGGAAAATCTCTGCTATTATTTATCATTAGAAAGGGGCAATATTTTTTTGAGATTGAGATAATATTGGGCCTGACCTGAAACCTACTTTCTCATCTCTACCATCTTTGTGAAAATAATGCACATACTCCTAGCTGTGTGACCCTGCGACAGCCACTTAATGACCATTGCCTAGCCCTTACCTCTCTTTTGTCTTGGAATACACAATACACAGTATTGATTCCAAGATGGAAGGTAAGGGTTTAAAAAAAATTTTTTTTATCAAGCTGTATGACCCTGGGCAAGTCACTTACTACCCATTGCTTAGTCCTTACTACTCTTCTGCCTTGGAATCAATACACAGAACTGATTCCAAGATGGAAGGTGAAGATTAAAAATATATATATAGAAAAAATATGCATACGCATAAAGGGCATTCCTTCTTTGTGAAGGTACAAGAAAGGCGAAATTACACTTTTAGAAATGTTATCCTACAGTAGACCACATCTGAACAGTCACCTCATTGGCTAAAGGGTGCAGAGGATAAGAGATCTGGCTGTGCTTAATTTGGCAGAACAAAACTGGCTTACAGCCTCTTTTCTAACAAAGTGTCTTCTGTGAATATGTTAAAATCATGCAATATTGGGAGTAGTTAAGTGGCTCAGCAGATAGAGTCAGGCCTAGAGTCCAAAGGACCTGGGTTCAAAACTAGCTTCAGGCACTTAGCTATGTGACCCTGTGCAAGTCACTTAATCCCCACTGCCTAGTACCTACCACTCTTCTGCCTTGGAAACAATGTTTAGTATTGATTCTAAGAAGGTATGGTTTTTTTTGTGGGGAAAAAAAAAGAATAGCCAACACTCATAATGATGTGATCATGATTCAAAATGATATCAACATTGGGTTAAATCTAACGAATAGAAAATTTTAAATCTTGCAATTTTAAATTTTAAATTTTTTTAAATTTTAAATTTTTTTAATTTAAATTTAAGATTTAACTTTTTAAATCTTAAGTTAAAAGATCACTAGATATCACAGTTCAGCCAAAAAAAGATATTTTTTTAATGGGCTGAAAACTCGATCTGACTCAATAATGTCATGGTAGTGAAGAAAGTTAAGTTTGGTGTTGGGATGCACTGAGATGTAGTTTCCAGGACTGGGGAAATAATAGTCTGCATACTTCCTTGGTCAGGCTCTATCTATATTGTGCTCCGTTCTGGTTTTTGTGTTTTAGCAAAGACTCTTGGATAGCAGTGTTGGCAAAGTATGCTGGGTCAGTACGGGGAGCTGTTCCATTCCCCCTCTTCCCAGTGCCTGACATTTTTTGCATATTGCACCCCTCTGTCCAGCCACCCAAAGTGAGCACTTCTTCCTTCTGCTCTCTGAGTTAATGCCAGGCAGTTTAAAGTTGCAGTTTGGGCATGCAAACTCAAAAACATTCACCACTGCTGAACTCGAGTGTATATAGAGGTGGGCAATGAGGCCTGGGAAGGGTCTCGAGTTCATGACATTTGAAGATCACCATCTAGTTGGTGTGAGATGGTACCTCGGACTCATTTTAAGTAGCACTGCCCTAATTATTAGTGATTTAGAGCATTTTAAAAAATGTGAACACAGCTTATTTCTTCCTTCGAAAACCATTTATCAATTGGGGAATGGCTCTTGTTCTTATAAATTTGACTCAGTTCCCTATCTGTCTCAGAAATAAGACTTTTACCAGAGAAACTTGCCACAGATACACTCTACCCCCATTTCCTGCTACTCTTCTAATTTAGACATTGATTTTGTTTTTGCAAATTAAAAATATATGTAGTCAACGTTGTTCTTTATACCTCCTGAAACCTCTCTATCTCTTGTTTGGTCAAAATCCTTCTGGGACATTTTTAATGGAGAAGATACAGCAAGGACTTGAAAAATATTTCCAAACATTTGAAGGAGTTATAAAACACAGAAGAGATTCATCTTGTTCTGCTTAGCCTGAGGATAAAATTATTAACAATGTGTGGAAATTGCAAAGAGGCAAATTTAGATTTTATGCAAGGGGGAAAAATAACAAAACCTATTTAATAATTATAGAATCATGTAAAGGCGGAATGGGCTGCCTCAGGAAGTAGGGTATTTCCTCCTCATTAGAGGTCTTCAAACCAAAGCAGGATGACTCCTTGGAGAGGGTGTCTTTGGTCAGCTAAGGGTTGGACTAGGTGACCTCTGACCCTTTTATCTCTGAGATTCTTTGACTATTACCTTCTGTGCTTTCAGGCTCTTCTTTGCTCTATTCATACAAGATACAACCACCACAAAGATTTTCCCAAGGTCTAACCAGTGGTTCCCAAACTTTTTTGGCCTGCTGCCCCCTTTCCAGAAAAAAATATTACTTAGCCCCCTGGAAATTAATTTTTTTAAAATTTTAATAGCAATTAATAGGAAAGATAAATGCACCTGTGGCCATCACCGCCCTCCTGGATCGCTGCAGCACCCACCAGGGGGTGGTAGCGCCCACTTTGGGAATCACTGGACCAAATCAGTCACCTCTACTTAAAAACATATAACTAAACTAATTAATTTAAACATCGACTCTGTGACCCTTGGATAAAAATTATAGTATCTTCTGCTTGGCTTCTGAGGCTCTATAATCTGGCTCTAACCTCCCTTTCTAGCTTCATTTCACATCCTCCTACGCCCTTCTCAAGGGATATTCCAGCCAAACTGGACTCATTTCCCAAATTCAACATTCCATTTACCACTTCTGGGCTTTTTGCTTAATCAGTCACACTTCTCTCCTCTCCCAACTCCATTCCTCAAAATTCTTATCTAAGACAAAGCATGAGGAAAGTGGACAGAGCCTTGGCTTTGGAGCCAGGGACCTTCAGTTCAAATTCCAGACCTACCATTTAATAATCTCCATGACCATAAAGCATGTTACTTTTTGGGTCAAAATTTCTGGATCTGTAAGATGAAGGGATTGGTCCAGATGACCGCCAAAGCACCTTCTAACTCTGATCCTTCAAGGTTCAGAGCAGGTGTCACATATCCTCAATTATTCATCCTCTTATCTCAAATTCCTCTGAAGGTGTGTGTGTGTGTGTGTGTGTGTGTGTGTGTATATA
>NW_025396688.1:0-3590 GCF_016433145.1 Gracilinanus agilis | reverse complement strand
ATATTGGATTCTCCCACTGCCCTGGGAGATAGATATTGCAATTATGGCTATCCTTCTTTTGACAGAGCAGGACACTGAGGATTAGAGCAGAGGAGTGACCTGCTAGTGTCAGAAGCTAGATTTGATCCCAGATATTTCTAAACTCCTAGACCAGCCCTCTCCCACCATTCTATGTCCTATTGTGTAGCCTTCTCAAGAATGAAAACTTCCTGGAATTTGATAGCTCAAAAGAAATGGTGGTGTAATTACCTATTTGGTGACAGTGTGGTATGGTGTGTGGTGCAGTGCCTGGCCCTTAATTTGCCAGGGTCTCAGTTTCCTCCACTGTGAATGAGGGGGGCTGGACTAGGTGGCTCTAGGTTCCTTGCCGGTTCAATCGCATGACCTACTTACATGAGGCTCCACAGCTGAGGGGAGAAGTGAGCTTGAGCCTTTGATTCTCTTTTCATGTTTCTAGTACCCTCTACTCAAGCCCAGCTCCTCCCCCTAAATCAGGCAGGCACACCTAGGGGCCTTTCTCCACCTCAGCTTTGAATATTTTTCTTTGCCTCATAGAATATTTCGGGAAATAGTCTGGGATCAAAACACTTGAGCAAAAGCAGGTGTCAGGCCTCAGGAAACTGGCTCCATTTTAAATGTGATCACGAATCTCAAATTGGAGGCAGCACTGTGAACACTGCAGTGAGAATCAGCCACTTGGGCTAAGCTTCATATGCAATGAAACTGGCTCATGGCTGCTTCTTTAATTCAAAAGGCAAATGGAGAAGCTTCCAACTGTACATAGTGGGCATGCAAAGGCATCTTGGTCAGATGACTCTATTCTTCTAGGAGGGTCAGTAATGGTTTAGAAAAACAAAAGGTTCTTCACTGTCATCAAAACCCAAATTATGTACCAGTTATTATATTGAATATATTATATTCAGTGATTTCCCCTATCCCTCAAATATTACCTCTAAGGTAGCCAGCCTCTATATTTCTAATCATGGTCTAAGGTACCAAAGTCATCCAGCTTTCTTGTCTTTCTGGAATGCCATGGAACTACAACATGGTCCCAGTAGATGACAACTGTAGCATAAGATAGGCGATGATGTGACCTACAGCAGCATTGGTGAACCTTTTAGAGATCGTGTACCCAAACTGTACCTTCAAGCTGCCTGTGAACCCCCTGCATTACTCCAGAGAGTGGAGGGAGAAAGTGCTCACATTGGTCTGCTGGACAGTGGGGTGGGGCATGCAAAAATGTCCTTGGGTGCCGTGGAGAGGGGGAATAGAGCGGCCCCCTCTGGCATGCTGGGCATGTGTGCCATGCCTTCACCAACACAGACCTAGAGGATGGATTACCAGATTAGGAGTCAGGAACACTCTGGGCAAGACACTTAACATTTCACCAGGAAGGTGACAGGGCTTGCCATACACAGAGTTTACGCCACCATTGAAATCACATGTCCAGACCCCAGAAAAGCAAAATAAAATCACATCTGTTAGCTGTCTCATATGCTTGTTTGGGGGTTCAAACCAGAAAGCCATAGCTAAACGTGAACTTTTGTTATTGAACCTGTCTCTGTCCTCAAAGGTGCCTTTAGAGTGACGGGGTAGTCTCTAGGGAAGAAATCGGCTCTCCCTGAATGTCCAAACTGGGATACAGGGACATACCATGAGTATCCACAAGATCCCCTATTCCACAGGAGTGACACGTGGATTTCCCTAGATGCTTATATGAATCTAAGTTAAAAACTAAGGAGAGATATTTACAGAAGGGACATTTCCCTTTAGGAACCCCAGACAATGTGGCTGCACCTTCCCAAACCCCAGGCTCACCTGGGTTTGGCCTTTACTCTGGGGTCAACCCAAACCACCTAAAGATACCAGTCAACTGGTTTAGTTATCCATAGTAACCCTTTCTCCTCCACTTCCTCCCTTTTCTCCTCTTTAACCACTTCCTCCTCCTCTTCTCTCTCCTTCAGCCAGTGGTAGTGCATGCCAGGCCAGTTGCCTTATTTCCTGCATCTCAATGCTCACCACCCAAATGGCCACCACTGGCCACGGTGCTAACCATTTCTGGCCCAACTGATGGTGCTCATTTCCTGGTTTGTCATGTACCAAGTGCTTTATGGATGTGAAGAGCTCTGAGTTCTCGTCTGCTTTAAATCCTCAGAAGCTATTATTTCATTGGATAACAGCAACAAGCACTCCCAAGCATTTGTACTTGGTGTTGAGAAATACTTTGAGGTTTATACTGAATTCTGGGTGTCTAATATCCTGGGAGACAATCACAAGTCAAATCAAATTAGGGAGCTGCCACTGGGAGGACATGTTAGCTCCAGCACAGAGAACTGAGAGGTGGAAGAGTGAGAAAAATCAGGGTTCTTTTCTTATTCCTTTCTTTTCTGTTCTCTGAGAAGTGTAAAAGTTTCATTCTCTCATCACAGTAAGCCATCGGTAGCTTAACTATTTATCATCTGAAAGCAAAGAGCTCTGAGTTTGGATTCAGAAGACCTGGACCAAATTCGAGCTGACATTAGCTATTTGTGTGACCTTGGCCAAGGGATTTCCCACTCTGAGTCTCAGTTTCCTCTCCTGTCAAATGTGGATGCTCACACTTAGATTACTTCCTCCCAGAATTGTTAGAATGCTCAAATGAACAAATGTATGGAAAACCTTTTGCGAGCCTTTGGCCATTTGTCCCTAAGGTCTTCCTTATTGACATCTGTGTATTGTCTGGCACTGCAGACCCACTTTTCCTCTTGTCTCCTCTCTCTTCTTAAGGTTTTGGCAACATCACTTTCTCCTGGGGCTCATTCCCTTCTCTCTACGTCCTCTCCTGTAGTAATCTCCTCAGGCGCCATGAGTTCAATTGTCACCTCTGTACCAATGACCCTTAAATCCAATCTTTCTCCTGAGTGAAGGTTTCATGGGCATCTCAAATTCAGCATGTCCTAAACAGGGGCAAATAGTCCAAGTGAGAGATGATGAAGGCCTGAGCTTTAGTGGTGGCTTTGGACATAGAAAGAAGGGGATATATTGTAGATGAACTGTGCCCTGAATGTTGAGATGACAAGGTTTGACCACTGGATACGTGGGATGAAGAGGGAGAAGTCAAGGATGATTCCAAAAGTTTTTGAGCCTGGGTGACTGAAAGGATGATAGTATCCTCCACAATAACAGGAGAGTAGGGGAGAGCGAGGAAGGTTTGGGAGGAAAGCTAATTACTTCTCTGTTGGACAGGTTGAGATCGAGATGCCTATAGCATGTCTAGTTCAAGATGTCTCAAAGACTCTTTTTGATATGGGATTGTAGCTTAAGAGAAAGACTGGGGCTAATTAATTGTACAGCTAGAGATCATTCAGTATAGAGATCATAACTGAATGGACTGATAGCTGATTTGATCACCAATGGAATTGTACAGAGGGAAAAGAGAAGCAGGCCTAGGACAGAGCTCCAGGGGACCCAGGGCATCCTCTCTTTTGTATTTAAAGTTTTTATAACTTGGTACCAATTTAACCTTTCCAAGAAGCCCAAGTGTGAATTACCCCCCCTTCACTGAAGCTGCCATCCATCCACACTGGCCTTCTTTCTATGATATATATATT
>NW_025396687.1:0-5690 GCF_016433145.1 Gracilinanus agilis | reverse complement strand
TATATATATATATATAAATAAATTATTGCTTTCTATCTAGTGCACTGATGCTACATTTTACCCTCTTGCTATCCACCAGAAGACCTCCTGAATTTGTCCTACTGCCCTTGGTGTTCATCAGCCCCAGGCTAGTCTGAATTTACATTTAGTTCTAATATCATATGCTCATCTCAAGATAGTAGAGAATGAAGACCCAGGTGACAGTTGGAACACAAAGCAAATGTGGTTCCCTATCTCTGAGTACCTGGAAGGTCAAAACCTCTAGCACCTCTGACTGTAGGATCTAAGACAGAAGAGAAAGGTTTTAAAAAAATGGTCTAGTAAAACATTTGCATTCGTTGGCAGGAAGAAGGATGGAGTATGGTTTCCCCACATTCTAGGAATGAATAGCTGAACTAAGGTCTCATCCTTAGTATGTCTTTACCTATCAACTAAGCCATCTACCAAAGTTTAGCTGTAGATAGAATGATATCTTTAGTGTAAATGTAAAGACATTTTAGGAAATCCTCACTGAACTGCAAGCTTCCTGAAGCCAAGACACTTCACTGTTGCTTTTGCATCTTCTACACTTTAGCACATTATCTGCTGTCCATCATAGCAAAAATATATATACATATGTATATATATTTTTTTGAGCTGAATTGAATGAAACAAAGTCCATTAATATGAAAGAATTGCAAAATTTTGGAAACGTTAAAATTATTATTACATGTAAATGGGGAAATAAAATTGAGTTAAAATTAAAATAAACACGAAAGAATTGTAGGCTGCTGGTTATTCCATCTTTGAAGTCAACTCCTATGAAATAACAATAGTCTCCTAAAAATAAGTCACAGGATTTGAAATTGTCTCAAATGCTGCTAGAGTTTCAAAAAAATATGCTTTGTAATTTAATGTCATATCACCATACAAACTGGTCATTACCCATCCTACTTAGCAGTATGCTGAACAGTAATGGTCCAAATGTCATATCTGCTGTCCTCATCACATTCTGAAGAGGAAATGAGATTTCTAGTTTCCCTGATGATAACTTTCACTTCAGTTCAATTCAATTCAGCAACAAATTATTAAATTCCTATGCCAAACTCTGTGCTAGGCAATGGAGAAAGAAAGAAAAAAAAGTTTTCAAACAGTGTCTCCCTTTAAGATGTCTATAATTCTAATCGGAGAAAAAAGCATTACATAGGCAAGTAATACAAAATATAGACAAAATATTGTTAGAGGAAGGGGAATTAGCAATAGGATGAATCAAGAAAGGCCTCATGAGGGGCAGCTAGATGCTAAGTGGATAGAGAACCAGGACTAGAGATAGGAGGTCCTGGGTTCAAATGTGGCCTCAGATACTTCCTAGCTAAGTGACCCTGGGGAAATCATTTAGCACCAATTGCCTAGCCCTTACTACTCTTTTGCCTTGGAACCAAACATTACTTAGAAGTTATTCTAAGACAGAAGTTAAGAGTTGTTTTGTTGTTTTTTTTAAAGAAAAGAAAAGCCTCATATAAAGGGTAGAAACTGAAGCAAGATTTAAAGGCACCTAGGGACATTCTAAAGGCAGTACTATGAGGCAGAGGTGAGGAGGATGTGAGGTATCAGGAATCATAGTAGAAGAAAACCCTCTGAAATCTAGGTCAGAGTCTTTGAAGGGATAAGTATAGACCCCTTAGTTGAATGTCAAAGGAAGAGTGTATAATTACTTTTCATAGCTCATCAACTGTTTTTACTGAGCCCTGAAATGCATCACTAAAAGCAAAATGGTCAGGGCAGCTAAGTGTCTCAGTAGATTGAGAGTCAAATCTAGAAACAGGAGGTCCAGGGTTCAAATCTGACCCCAAACACTCCCTTACGTAAAATTGGACAAGTCACTTAACTCTCTTTACCTAGCCCTTACCACTTTCTGTCTTAGAACCAATACATAGTATTGATTCTAAGAAGGAAGGTAAGGATTGGTTTTTTTTAAGCAAAACAGTGTTCTATAGTGTAGACACAGTGATGCTGGTATCTCTTCCTATTAAGCAAGAAATGAAAGCATGTTTACTCAATCCTACAACCTCTGTTTTTGAAAGGAGACATTCTTCAAAGATTATTAATTCAAGAAATTATGTCATTTCACTTTTACGATAATAGAGAGCAATTATCTTCATTATTTACAAACCATCATTCAATAAATTTTCAGCTTTAGAAAAGAAAAAAGGACAAGTTTATTGATTATCTGAAAGGAAAAGAGAGAAACCTCACTATTAAATGAATTAAGAAAGGATTCAGAACTGAGTTTTATAGGAAGTTAGGGAATATAACAGGCAAAGGTGAAAAAAATAAGAGTATTCTAAGCTTATTTTCTAAGCTTAATAGGTACAAATTTTGTGAAAAAAATTTCTTGTTCTTTATAGTGAGAATGTCAGGTATTATTCATAAAAGAAAACTGAGTGGACATAATGATGAACAAAATTACCTCTGAGCTCAGGGAGCATTCAAGAGAAAACAAAATAATTAACTGTGACTAATAGCCCTCTGTTAGGAACAATATCCTCTACCCCCATGCAAGTTGGGCTAGTTTTTTCCTCAAGAAGTTATTGAAACCACATTTGAGATGTAAATGGTTCAAGCAATTAAAAGCTCAGGATGATGGCATCAGTTCCTAGTTACCTGAGCACAAAACAGAGAGGATGATTTTCAGGTATATTTTAATGTTTGGCTGCTAGATCACTCTAGGCAACTCAGAAAATGAGGAGCTACTCAAATGAATCAACTCTGAGTATGCTCGATTTATATCCTTGCAGTATAGTCTTCCCCTTCTATAGCTAAGTACAATTCCTTTTGTTAATTGTTAAATGGTCTTAAAGCATCTCATTTCCTTTCAATACCAAACCTAAACTACAGCTCACAACAGGATCTAAGTAAGACTGGTACCTCATATTGTTAGATGCACAAGATTAAGAGACACAGAAGTTGAGTTCAAATTACAGGTCAGGTTCAGACATTTACTAACTATAGATAATCACTAAACTTCTCTGGGTCTTCCCAATCTCATATATAAAATGTGAAGTTTGGATTCAAAGGTCTTGTACAGTTCTTCATCTATGATTCTGTGTTCTCCTTCTCCCTGTTCAATATTGACTTCAAAGGCAGTGACGTGGATAGCGACTTAAGAGTTTAGGGTAGCCATGAAACCTTTCAATCTGCAATGGTGGGGAGAATGTGTAGATATGAATTAAAATATCCATTTTCTCAAATTAAGATACTTTCACCAAATGCATTAGTATTTTCAGGCACATAAACATGTTCAAATAGCATCCACATTTTCTAAGAGCATTAATGCTGCTCCCGAAAGTATCTAATACAGCTAACAATTGAGGCACTATATCAATCTGGCTCAATCTGATACTATATCATATAGTTTTTCCCTTAATATTTTATGCAATCTTGGACAGATAAATTAAATTTCATTCTGAAAAGTTAAAGGTCGAAAAAGACTCTTCTGATGATACTCAGGATAACACTAACCAGTCAAACTATACCTAGGAAGGGAGAAGCTTTTCTAAGAAGGAAGGTAACCCCCTTGGACAGAGTTTATGTTTAAATGTATAGAAATGAAGGACAGGTAGGTGGCTCAGTGGATAGAGAGTCAGACCTGGAGAAGGGAGGTTCTAGGTTCAAATCTGGCCTTAAACAGTTCCTATACCCTGAGCAAGTCATTTAATCCCAAATGCCCAGCCCTTACCACTCTTCTGCCTTGGAATCAATACTAAGCATCAATTCTATGAAAGAAGGTGAGGTTTTGAGTTTTTTTAATCTATAGAACCTAAGGGATGCTTAACTTGGGGTCAATGGACTTATTTTTTTAATATAGTAAAAACTGTTTTTTAATATAATTGGTTTCTTTCATAATCATATGTATTTTGTTTTATGCATTAAAATATTATTCTGAAGAGTCTATAGGTTTTACCAAACTTACCAACTTCTCCCCCCCCCCTCTCTCTCTCTCTCTCCCTCCCTCTCTCTCATACATATACACACGTTGTTAAGAACCTCTAGAATACAGTAATTTGAATTGTTTTCTTATTATTATTCACTGGGGACAAGGAAGAAGACATGAGCAAACTCACAAAATTGAGTATTACCAGTTATTTTCTGAAAGAAATCAAAATCAGCCATTTTTTATCCATGGCATAAAATATGCTTCAAATAAACTTTTAAAAATCAAAATTAAAAGAGGGTAGAGCCAAGATGCAAGAGAATAAGAACCAACCCAGAAGAATTCCTAATTCCTACAGCATTCCCCTCAGAACACCTCTTTTTTTTTTAAACTCTCAAATCAAATCTGGGAATAGTAGAGACAACAAAGGGTCAGGGTAATATATTTTTGGGTAAGGGTAACTACATTTTTCTACTCAAAGACAACTTAGAAAGTTGGTAGGAGAAGAATGTGACACCACAGTGAAAGGTGGCAACACCAGAGGTAGGCACTAAAAGCAGTCAAGATAGAGACAGCAGCAGTTTCAGGAGGTCTTAGCCTACAGATGCTAAGGGGGTCAAACTATTTTTTGGAAAGAGATTATAGGGGACCCTTTGCTGGCATTTCATGTAGCTGGCATTGACTGGAAAGTCTACTGCCTATATGCAGTCCTGGATCACAGTTCCAAAGCACAGCAGAGGACTTGTGGGTCTAAACAGCAAGGGCCAGATTTACAGTTCTAAAGCAGAGAGGAGCACAAGTACCTGCCCCTGCAGGGAAAAGAAAACCTGAGCTCAAATCTAGCCCCATACTTACTAGCTGTACAACTCTGGGCAAGTCACTTAAGCCTCTTTACTTCAGTTTCCTCATCTGTAAAATGAGCTGGAGAAAATTTACCCTAGTAAATTTTCCAAGAAAACTCCAAAGGGAAATGTCTAAACAATAACAACAAGAAGAAACAGAGGAGTTTCAATCATTCTTTTTTTTTAAACATTTATTAATATTCATTTTTAACATGGTTACATGATTCATGCTCCTGCTTTCCCCTTCGCCCCCGCACCCCCCCCACCCATGGCCGATGCACATTTCCACTAGTTTTGTCATGTGTCCTTGATCAAGACCAATTTCCAAATTGTTGGTAGTTGCAATGGTGTGGTGGTTTCGAATCCACACCCTCAATCATGTCCACCCCGACCCATGCGTTCAAGCAGTTGTTTTTCTTATATGTTTCCTCTCCTGCAGTCCTTCCTCTGAATGTGGGTAGCGTTCTTTACCATAAATCCCTCTAAATTGTCCTGGGTCATTGTATTGCTGCTGGTACAGAAGTCCATTACATTCGATTTTACCACAGTGTATCAGTCTCTGTGTATAGAGTTCTTCTGGCTCTGCTCCTTTCACTCTGCATCTGCTCCCGGAGGTCTCTCCAGTTCGCCTGGAACTTCTCCAGTTTATTATTCCTTTTAGCACAATAGTATTACATCACCAGCATATAACACAGTTTGTTCAGCCATTCCCCAATTGAAGGACATACCCTCATTTTCCAATTTGTTGCCACCACAAAAAGCACAGCTATAAATATTTTCATACAAGTCTGTTTATCTATGATCTCTTTGGGGTACAAACCCAGCAATGGTATGGCTGGATCAAAGGGCAGGCATTCTTTTATAGCCCTTTGAGCATGATTCCAAATTGCCAGCCAGAATGGCTGGATCAGTTCACAGCTCCACCAGCAATGCAT
>NW_025396686.1:0-4454 GCF_016433145.1 Gracilinanus agilis | reverse complement strand
GTGGTATATGCTGGTGATGGAATACTATTGTGCTAAAAGGAATAATAGACTAGAGGAATTCCATGTGAATTGGAAAGACCTCCAGGAATTGATGCAGAGTGAAAGGAGCAGAGCCAGAAGAACATTGTACACAGAGACTGATACACTGTGGTAAAATAGAATATAATGGATTTCTGTACCAGCAGCAATGCAATGACCCAGGACAATTCTGAGGAACTTATGGTAAAGAACGCTACCCACATTCAGAGGAAGAACTGCAGGAGAGGAAACATATAAGAAAAACAACTGCTTGAACGCATGGGTTGATGTGGACATGATTGGGGATGTAGACTCGAAACTACCACACCAATGCAACTAACAACAATTTGGAAATAGGTCTTGATCAATGACACGTGTTAAAACCACTGGAAATGTGCATTGGCCATGGGTGGTGGGAGTGCAGGGAGTGAAGGGGAAAGTAGGAGCATGAATCCTGTAACCATGTTAAAAAATGAATATTAATAAATGTTTAAAAAATAAACACACACACAAAAAAGATCACAACTTGATTTCATTTGCTCATTTGAGGGCCAATGGAATCATGGTTTGTCCTTGGCAATGAAGGAGTTTAAAAGTCACCACCTGATTTCAATTGCTCCATTCAGAACCCTAGGAATCATTGGTGTTGGCCTTTGTCATGAAGGGTTTAAAAATTTACAACCTGCTTTCATTTGCTCAATTCAGGGCCACTGGAATCACCGTTTGGCCTTGGCCATGAAGGAATTAAAAAATCCGTGCCTGATTTCCACTTCTCAATATCTGGTCCTTGGAATCAGCATTTGGCCTTGGTTATGAAGGAGTTAAAAGACCACCACCTGATTTCATTTGCTTAATTCAGGTCCATTGAAATAATCATTTGGCTTTGGACATGAAGGTTTGAAAAGATCATCACCTGATTTCAATTGCTCAATTCTGGACTGTCAGATTCACCATTTGGCCTTGGAAATGAAGAAGTTAAAAGTGACCACATGATTCAGTTACTCAATTTTGGGCCCTTGTAATCACCATTTGACCTTGGTCATGAAGGAGTTAAAAGAATTCCACCTCATTTCAATTGCTCAATTCAGAACCATTGGTATCACAGTTTGTCCTTAGTCATGAAGGAGTTAAAAGATCACCACCTCTTTTCAATTGCTCAATAACTGGCCCTTAGAATCACCATTTGCCTTGGTCATGAAGCTGTTAAAAAATTACCACCTGATTTCCATTGCTCAGTTCCAGGCCCTTGGAATCAGCATTTGGCCTTGTTCATAAACAAATGAGAAGATCACAGCCTGATTTCCATTGCTTAATTCAGGACCATTGGTATAACCATTAGGCCTTGGTCAAGAAGTTGTTAAAAATCAACACCTGATTCAATTACTCAATTTCAGGCCCTTGGAATCATCATTTGGCTTTCTTAATGAAGGAGTTAAATATTCAACACCTGATTTCAATTGCTCAATTCTGATCTATTGCATTCATCATTTGGCCTTGGATATGAAGGAGTCAAAAGATCACCAACAGATTTCCATAGCTCAGTTCCTAGCACTTGGAATCACAATTTGTCACGGTCATGAAGGATTTAAAAGGGACCACTTAATTACAATTGCTCAATTCATGGGCATTGGAATCAGGTTTTGCTTTGGATAAGGAGGAGTTAAAAGATCACCACTTGAATTAATTACTCAATTTTAGGCACTTGGAATCATCATTTGGCTTTTTTAATGAAGGAGTTAGAATTTCACCACTTCATTTCAATTGCTCAATTCTGGGCTGTTGAATTCATCGTTTCTCATTGGACATGAAGGATTCAAAAGATCACAACAGATTTACAAAGCTCAAATCCTAACACTTGGAATCATCATTTGGCTTTGATCATGAAGTAGCTAAAAAAAATTGCCTGATTTCAATTGCTTAATTTATGTCCATTGGGATAATGGTCTGGCCTTGGTCATGAAGGAATTAAAAGATCACCACCTGATTTCAATACTTAATTAAAGGCCCCTGGGAATCACCTGATTTTAATTGCTCAATTCAGGACCATTGGTATCACCTTTAGGCCTCAGTCATGAAGGAGTTAAAAAATCATCACCTAATTTCAACTGCTCAATTACTAGCCCTTGGAATCACCTTTTGGCCTTGGTAATGAAGGATTTCAAAGATCACCACCTATTTTCAATTACTCAATTTAGGGTCCTTAAAAATCACTGTTGGCATTGGTCATTAAGGAGTTAAAAGATCACCACCATATTTCAGTTGTTAAATTCCGGGCACTGGGTATCACATTCTGCCTTGGAAAAGAAGGAGTTAAAAGTTCATCACCTGTTTTCAATTGCTCAGTTCCAGGCCCTTGGAATCACCTTTTGGCCTTGGATACAAAGGTGTTAAAATCACCATCTGATTTCCATTGCTCAATTACTAGCACATGGAATCACCATTTGGCCTTGGTCATGAAGGAGTTAAAATTGACTATGCGATTTCAATGGCTAAATTCTGGGACCATGGAATCAGCATTTGATCTTGGATATGAAGGATTGAAAAGATCACCACCTGATTTCAGTTGCTCAATTCCGGAGTGTTGGATTCACTCTTTGCCCTTGGACATGAAGGTTTTAAAATTGATCATCTGATTCAATTACTCAATTTCAGACCATTACAATCATCATTTCCTATCTTAATGAAGGAGTTAAAAGGTCACCACTTGTTTTCAATTGCACAATTTCAAGACCTTGGAATCATTGTTTGGTTTTGGTCATGAAGGAGTTAAAAAATCACCACCTGATTTCCATTGCTCAATTCCAGGCCCTTGGAATCATCTTTTGGCCTTGGTCATGAAGGAGTTAAAAAATCGTCATCTGATTTCAATTGCTCAGTTACTAGCAGTTGGAATCACCCTTTGGCCTTGGACATGAAGGTTTTAAAAGTGACCATCTGATTCAATTACTCAATTCCAAACCCTTGGAATCATCATTTCCTATTTAATGAAGGAGTTAAAAGATCACCACCTGATTTCAATTGCTCAATTCAGGGCTCTTGGTTACACCATTTGGCTTTAGACATGAAGGAGTTAAACGTGAACACCTGATTCAGTTATTCAGTTTCTGGCCCTTGGAATCACCATTTCCTTTCTTAATGAAAGAGTTAAAAGATCACCACATGATTTCAATTTCTCAGTTCAGTGATATTGGATTCACCGTTGGACTTTGGTCATGAAGGAGTGAAAAGATCAACATCTGATTTCAATTGCTCAATTCTGAGCCATTGGTATCGTCATTTGGCCTTGGTCATGAAGGAGTCACATAACCTGATTTCAGTTGCTCATATAAGGGCCTTTGGAATCACACTTTGGCCTTCGTTATTAAGGAGTTTGAAGATCACCACCTGACTTCAATTGCTTAATTCAGGGTCATTGAATTCGCTCTCTGGTCTTAGTTATAAAGGAGTTTTAAATCACCACTTAATTTCAATTTCTCAATTCAGTGATATTGGAATCATCTTTTGGCTTTGGTTATGAAGAAGTGAAAAGATCACCACCTTATTTCAGTTGCTCACTTCTGGAGTGTCAGATTCACCTTTTGGCCTTGGAAATGAAGGCATTAAAAGTGGCCACCTGATTCAATTACTCAATTTTAGGCCCTTGGAATCATTTGGCTTTTGTAATGAAGGAGTTAAAAGATCACCACCTGATTTCAATTGCTCAATTCCAGGCCCTTGGAGTCACAGTTTGGAATTGGACATGAAGGAGTCAAAAGATCACCAACAGATTTCCATAGGTCAATTTCTAGCACTTGGAATCACCATTTGGCCTTGGTCCTTAAAGAGTTAAAATATCACAACTGGATATCAGTTGTTCAATTATGGGCCCATGAAATCACTATTTGGCCTTGATCATGAAGGACTTAAAAAGTCATGAAGGAAGTAAAAGATCACCAACTGATTTCAGTTGCTCAATTCATGGCTCTTGGTTTCACTGTTTGGCCTTGACATTAAGGGGTTAAAAGATCACCACTTGATTCAATTACTCAATTTTGGGCCCTTGGAATCACCTTTGGCTTTTATAATGAAGAAGTTAAAAGGGACCACTTAATTTCAATTGCTCAATTCATTAGAATCACAGTTTGTCCTTGTTCATGAAAGACTTAAAGATTACCACCTGACCTTAATTGCTGAATTCTGAGCCCTGGGAATCACCATTTGGCCTTGGTCTTGAAGGAGTTAAAATTGACCACTTGTGGTTTCCGTTTATTTCTGAGTTTTCAGGTAGGCCTGATTCTCAAATTGTCTCTCCTGGACCTATTTTCCAAGTCACTCGTCTTCTCAGTGAGCTATTTCACGTTTCCTTCTATTTTGTCATTCTTTCTACTTTGCTTAATTAATTCTTGCTGTCTTGTGAGATCATTAGCTTCTACTTGCCCAATTCTAGTCTTTAAAGA
>NW_025396685.1:0-3993 GCF_016433145.1 Gracilinanus agilis | reverse complement strand
CCTCCTCCTCCTCCTCCTTCTCTCCCTCTTTCTCCCCCAGTGGGAAAAAAAAGGAAAAATCTTGCAACAAATTGTAATAGAGCAGTTTCAATTGGGCTCCAAGCTTCCTGTCCCTCCCCCTCCAATCCATCCTCCACTCAACTACCAAAATGATTGTCCTGAATCAGGGTCCAACCCTACCCCCCCCCACATACACACACACACACTCTGCTCAGCAGACTTCAGTGGCTTCCTATTCCCTGCAGAATCCCATCTAGAATCTTCTGTCTGGCTTTTAAGGCCTTCACAGCCTCGTCCCTCCATTGCTTCATAGGCTTCTCTCATGTGCTCCTCTCTCTATAGTCCAGCTTGGCCAGCCTATAGGGAACACCGTGGGGGCAGAGGCTGCCTAAGGTCTTTCTCTGTATCCCTGGTGCTTTGCACGATGCCTGGCACATAGTAGGTCCTTAATAAACTCTTGGTGACTGATTAATAATCATAACTTAATGATGTGATGCAGTATTCTGGAGAGGTGCGTGCTGGGCATTGAGCACATATTGCAAGTGAGGAATTAGTATAAAAGATGATATCAAAAAACATAAGGTCAAAAAGATAGACTGCCCCATTCACACAATCATGTCACCTCTTTCCTGAACTATTACAATAGCCTCTGAATTACTCCTCCCCACCTCGAGCTTCTCCCTACCCCAGTCCATCCTCAGTAGCCACCAAAAGTGATTTTCCTATAGTTCAGATTTTATTGTGTCACTCCTATACTCAAAAATCTTCCATGGCTCCCTACACTCTGGGAAGAAATCTAATCTCCTCCTCTTGGCATTGAGAATCCCTCTACAAGTGTCACTCCCACCTGCTCTTCTTGTCTCCCCTCATGTTCAGCTTCATGTATTCTGGGTCCTAAACTGCCTGTTAACCGTTTGCCATTCATAGAATTTATTTCTTCCCTTCATGTCTTTGCAGAGACTCTCCCCAATGCTGGGAACACGCGTTCCCCTTACCTCTTCCTCAGAGAATCCCCACTCATCCTTTAAATCGCTGAAGCGCCACTTCTTTTCTGTCTTTGTTTCTATTTCTGACTCTCTCTTAAAATGACTTTTTATCATTTTGAATGATCTTCCTGCTTGTTTCCCTGTGTATGTATATTTTGCATCCTTCCAGGAGAATGCAGACTCCTCAGGGCAGGCACTGCTTCTGGATGCCACAATTCAAAAATGTCTATTGATTTCTCCTGAATTTCAGTATCATGGAAGATCACTGGCTTTTGAGCCAGAGGACCCAGGTTCAAATCCTACTAATATTCCCTGAAACCTATGAAGTCATGTTTGTCCAAATCATGTAGCTTTCTACACCTCAGTTTTCTCATCTGTAAAGTGAGAGGACTGAACTCTAGATGGTCTCTAGTGGCCATTCTTGGTCTCAACCTTCGTTCTAAATTCCCTCTTCTACTTCATCAAGCACCCAATGTCAGGATTTTCCCAAGGGAGCTCCAGGAGCACAGGAATGTGGCTCACTCCCTTCAGACTCGCTACGCATTAGTCAGCTCAGTTCCACATCTGGCTAGCCAGGAGCATGGAGTTTATTATATATATTTCAAGACTCATTTCACACAAAAGAACCCCCTGAAACTTTGCAGATGTGCAGAAGTTACAAATTATGTCACATCAAAACACAAAACATTGGCTTCAGAATTGACCAAGGCCAAGGCTGAATTTTGACTGGCTTCTTATCAGGAAGCCAAGTTGGGGAGTGTCCCTCTCAGGGTCGAATTGCCCCCGCTGATTTTGGCCTTGGCTATACCAGGCAGCAGCATTCCTTGCTGTGTTAGCAGTGTTAACCCTTTAAATTCAGGTTTGCCAGGAACTTAAAGCTTTTCAATAAGGCCACAATACTTTTCAACGAGAAATCACAAGGATCACAAAAGGGGTCAAAAGAGGAGTCTCAGATTTTTATCTATTCTCTTATTGGCTTCCCAGAGGCTAGGAAAGAAAAGATAACTGATGGAGGAGTGAAGGGAGTTCAGAAACTAGGAACAGCATCCATAGTCACTGCTGAACTCTCAGAAGGGACCCAGCAGCTACATAAAGAGCAGCAGTACCAGTTTCTTGGTTAAACTGGCTCTTCTCCCACCCTCCAATCACAAAGACACAATATAAGCCAGTCCCTGCCCTTGGAAAGCTTTCCCTTTCCTGAAGCATACCTTCTACATGCAAGTTTGATACCTGATCACCAGACCTCGTCCTCCTTCATCTCTCTGTAAAATCTGGCAGTGCTGGCCAGCTTCTTCTCCCTGGGTTTTCATGGCACTACTTTCTCCTGGTTCTCCTTCTCCCTGTTTGATCCCACCTCATACATCTCCTTGGCAGGATCACAATCTTTGCCCTGGCCCACCTTGCTGCCTCTGCCCTGGGCCCTTTTCTCCCTCAACACTGTCTCTTTTGATGACTTCATCAGCTCCTCTGGGGATTCTCCATCTTCCCAGACCCATTTATCCAGCCCTAGTTTCTCCCGAGTCTCCAATTGTCACCAGGATGCTGGGCATTCATATCTGAATATCCTACTGGCATCTTTGATTCAGCATGTCCCCAAATGGGTATTTCACCTTCCAGAGCACACCCCTGTTTTGGTCAAAGGTATCCCCATCCTAGGCACAGGGCTAAGGAATCTCAGGCACCTTCAGCTCTACTTCAGCCTCACTCCCCCACGCAGGAAAGTGCTGAACCTTTTGGTAGCTAGCTCTGTCTTCTACCCACATAGCAATAGCCCCCATTGAGGTCCTTCCTACCTCTTGTCAGAACTGTTGGAGTCATCCCTAAACGATCTCTCTTCTTCAGTTTCCTCCCCCTTTCCAGTCTAGCCTCTTCAGGTGCCAAATGGCCAGGAAGGGGGACAGCCATGTCATTCATCTGCTTAAGAAGTTCCAGGAGCTCTCCAGTGCCTCTGTTTTAAAATATAATCTTCTCTGTTTGGTATTTAGAGCCTCTCACAGTCTGATGCCAACCTATCTCTCTAGACATTTCCCATGATTCCCCCTCACATTCTTCCTGTTCTGGCCACAATGGCCCACTTACATTTCATTCCCCACTTCCTTGGCTTTGCCTGGGCTATATCTCATGGCTGGAGTGCGATCCCTCTTCCTCTCTACCTTTGGAGACCCCGATCTGCCGTCCAGATTCAGTTCCTGAGCCGTTTCTGATGCGAGTCTTGTCTGAATCTCCTCGTATCATCCACTCCCGGCTCTCCAGAGACATCGCTTTCCTTTTATCTTTGGGGAAACTTTCAGTTTGTGTCTTGTTTCCCACCAGTACAAAGTGAGCTTCTCCGTATGACCAACAGGCAACAAGTGCCTGGACCATAGTAGACGTGTAAGAAATACTCGGAAAATCGAACGGCGATCTGGCCACCGAGTAATCACTGCAGGCCTGCCTCCTCGTGCTCTTGTCATCTTTGTTTCTGAGCTACATTCACTTTCCCGCTTCATTTCGTGCCCCATCCGGCCCTTCTCCCACCAAATCCTTTCCTTGGAACAAAGAGAAACATTCCCAAACTGGCTCCCTTAAATTGGTTGGAGTCTTGAGGTCTTGTATACAATTATGTATTATAAAGGGATATTCTTTGCAGGGAGGAATCAGAGTGTGCTTTAATTAGATAATACACACTTGAATGCTCTTGCAAACCCGGCTGCTCTTCTAGCCTGGCAATTCTGTAAAGATAGAAGGCTTTGAAATCCAGTGAGTAATTGGGTGTCTGAGGGCGATTACAGAGGTAGAATGCAGAGAGGATACTGAGTGTCATGGCTGTGAGCTGATCTCCTGAAATGTCTCTTGGGTACAGTTAGCCATGTGTCAAAGAGAAAATCCCCAGGAGGACTCACTCTGAGAGTTACTGGATGGAAGCCCAGGCCTTTAAGGAAGGTATGTGGAAGTTATTCTGCTATGGCTCACAGGACTTGAGGTATGAAATGGAGGAACGAACGAACAAACGAAGGAAGGAAGGAAG
>NW_025396684.1:0-3706 GCF_016433145.1 Gracilinanus agilis | reverse complement strand
TCTCTCTCTCTCTCTCTCTTTCTCTCTCTCTCTCTCTCTTTCTCTTTCTCTTTCTCTCTCTCTTTCTCCCCCCTGACTTTTTTTTTACATTCTTTGGATTTTGTTCTGTTACTTCTTGCTTTCATTTGTAGCTATCTAGTCTTTTCTAGTGTCTAGATATTCTGTTTCATGGGTAAGATTTACCACTTTCTTTTTTTTTTTTTTTAGCTACTTATTCTTATTCTTTCCTTTAGAGATTTAGTTTAACTAAAATTTTTTCTTGTTTTATTTCTCCTTGGAATTCATATAGAATAAAAATCTATTTTTTCCTTTGAGTCTTTGCTTGAAGTTGTTATGGAATCATTTTGCAATATATCTTGATATGAGGTGGTGCCTTCTTTGATTCCCTCCCCCTCTTCTTCTAGCATTTTTCCTTGAGTTATACATGTATTATCATGCGAAACATATTTCCGTATTCATTTTTGTAAGTGAATAATCTTTTTTTTCTTGTTTACTCCTGGTTTATTCTTTGATTTAATTGATTGACTTAATGCAGAGTCCAGGTAAGCTTCACTCATACATAAATGAGGAAACTGAGTCTAGTGGGGAAAAGGGCTTTCTTTTTACCCCCAAAGGACACATAATGGCACTCAAGCCTAGAGTTTAGGTCTTTTGGCTTTCATTCAGTACTCTGCATAGTATGCTATTTAGGGTAGGCCATCCAGCAAAAATCTTTCCTGGGCTAGGAAAAGATGGATAGTTAGATGTTAATGACATTGATGATGTTGATGACATTGATTATGTTGTTATTGATGATGGTGACAATGTTGTTGTTGTTGATGATGATGATTGAACTTGGAGTTGGAGGTTTTCCTTCCATTTGAAGCTTTTTGAACCTTCCCACTGTAATTAAAATTTTCTTGGAGACTGTCTCCAACTTCTTTCACCCTTCTATTGTATTGGTCTTCTCCCCCCTCTCCCCATGTGCTTCTTTATGAAACATAAAATTATCCCATTTTATTTCTTTTCCCATTTCTCTTAGTATTATTATCCTCTTCCCACCCCCAGTTTTATATATATATTTTGACATTTCATCCTTCATCCTATACAGTTTGTTACTGTTCCCTCTAAGTATACTTCTTCTAGCTACCCTGATGATTAATAATAATTTTTAAGACTTACCAATATCATCTTTTCTTACAGGAATACCAATCATTTGAACTTATTGAGTCCCTTAAAAAAAGTTGTGTGTGTCCCCCCCCCCCCCTTCTTAATTACCTTTTGGTGATTCTCTTGAGTTCTGTATTTGGGCATCAAATTTTCTCTTTAAGTCAGGTCTTTTCTTTATGAATGCTTGCAAGGCTTCTATTTTATTAAATGACCATACCTTCCCCTGTAAGAATATAGTCAATTTTGCTGGGTAGTTGATTCTTGGTTGTAGTCCCAGTTCCCTTGCTTTCTAGAATATCATATTCCATGCCTTCTGGTCCTTCAGTGTGGATACAGCCAGGTCCTGTGTTATCCTACCTGTAGTTCCATGATATCTGAATGGTTTCTTCTTGGCAGCTTGTAGTATCTTTTCCTTGGTCTGGTAGTTCTTGAATTTGGCTATAACATTCCTGGGCATTGTCAATTGAGAATTAAATGCAGGAGGTGTATGTAATTAAATGTATTTTAGGTGCCATGGTTTCTTCTTTCTGAAGGCTTCCAAAATAAATCATGCTAAATACATAGTAGACACATAATAATGACTTGAAGAATTGAGTTAAAGAATAAGAACAAACACCATTATGTTCTAAAATGGAAAGTGAGGAAAAGAAATGCTCTGAGAAATTGGAAAGATCCAAAAGAAGCAGCAGCCAAGATTTTTTCTTCTGCATAAGTTTGTGCCTATCCCCCAAAACGTTTAGAAACCTTGCTGAGAAAGGAGTTTACTTAATTGATGATTATGTTTATCCTCAATTTCTAGACTTTAATAGACATGTATAAAATATAGACTCCTATGTGCCACATTCTGAGCCTGATACTGACCATTTTTCAATTCAGTTTACAAACATTTATTAAGCATCTACTATGTACAAAGCTACATCTCTGAAATACAGAGACAGAGATGAAACCGGTTCTATTTACATTCTACTAGAAGATGAAACATGTAGATTGATAAGTAAATAAGAGATTTTGAAGAGGGAAATAACACTATTGAAGGGAGGGATCAGAAAAAGGTTTCTTTAGAGCTGGCACTTGTACTCGGTTATTTCTTTATGAAACCATATCCTAAATTAACCTTTCCAACAGAGCTTTTCTTTAGTTTGGATTTTTAATAATATAACAATGTAGTTAAAAGATATTATTCATAGTAGTGAAATATTTCTGTAGATTGTGTTGATTTTGAAATATTGAAGCTATTTTTGCCTGTTAATAGGTATATAATAAAAATCAGTGAAATTTACTTTTTTATAAAATCAGCTTTTGAGATCAATGTATGATCTCAAAATTGGGCACTGAGAAACTTTTGGCAAATGTCATTAATGTTCATTCTTGTTAATATAAGATTTGATTTTAATGATTTTTTAAATTATATTTTAGACTGTTAGAGACAGATAGTAAGTCCTTAAGATCTGTAAATGGATCAAGAAGAAACAGTGGATCCTCTCTTGTATCAAGTTCATCTGCCTCTAGCAATCTCAGCCATCTTGAAGAAGATTCTTGGATCCTCTGGGGAAGAATTGTTAATGAATGGGAAGATGTTCGCAAAAAGAAAGAAAAACAAGTTAAGGTATTTATGTCTTTCTCACTGCTGCAGCTGCTGGATGATGTGTTGCCAAGGGGGCACTGGTTTTATTTGAAGTTTGATTCAACAACCATGTGCCCATCAAGCCCTGTGACCAGTGATAGGGATTCCAAAACAAAATTGCCCCTGCTTTGTGTTTTATTGGGAGAATAGAGCAGATAAACAAGGAAGGAACTAGAGGGATGAACAAAGTCATGATAGAAGGGCACAGGTACTGATATTAGGGAATCATGGAAGGCCTAAAGAAGCCAGGCTACATCCGAATGCACTTTGAAGCAAGCAAGAGGGCCTTCAAAAGAAAGGTGAGTTAGGGGGGAGCTAGCTCATTCCTCACTGTGGGACCAATCTACATGGATGGGCAGGTGGAAAGGATGGAATTTGATTCTGGAAACAGCTAGAAGGGCCAGTTTGACTGTAACAGTGAGTATGGTAGGGAGAAAATGGAATAAGTATGGAAAGCTTTGCTTCATTCATAGAGGGTATTAAAGGGAAGTTCCTTAAGAGAAGTTCAGGAAGATTCAGTCTTTAAACTCACCACATGGACTTCTAAAGAAGATATTTAAAGTAGTCTCACCAAGGTCTCAGCATTCAAGCCAGCACTCCTCCACTAACCAGAAGAGCTCTTTCACCAGCAGCCCTCTTCATCAGAAGCCCCCAGCTGACTGAGGACCTTCTTCTTTAAAAGGGGTCACTTATGCGTCACTTCCTTTGCCCCCCTCCTAATTTGCATGTCCAATTACAATAGACACTTCTCATAGGACAGCCTAGGGGGCAGTCAGTTGATTCTGATTCATCACCTACTCTAGTACACGTGGGTTACGGAGGTGCTCTCACCATTGGTGATTAAATCTAAAGATGGGCAGTGTAGACTTAATTTAATTGTCACACCTCCCTCCCTCCCTCCCTCCCTCCCTTCCTTCCTCCCTTCCTTCCTCT
>NW_025396683.1:0-4759 GCF_016433145.1 Gracilinanus agilis | reverse complement strand
TATATATATATATATATATAAAACATAGGGTTTTTTTCAGCCATTCCCACATTAATGAGTGCCTGCTTGATTTCTAATTATTTTCTACCAAAAAGAGTAGCATTCTTTCTTTCTTTGCATCCTTGCCTTCCTTAGAATATATTCTCAATCATACGACTGTGGGGTCAAAAAGATTTGGATAATTTTCAACTTTCTTCCAAAATTCCAAGTTAAAATCCTGAACACATGGTGGAGTGATAACTCCACTAGCTCACTATTGCATTTATATAAAATAGGATAATCCACAAACTATCCTAAATATGTTCTTCTAAATAAACTATTCACAAAGGGATACATCTAGTAGTCCCAAATATTTGCAAACCAGGTCATTTACAGCTACCAGTATTTTATAATAACCATCTCCTCAGTATTTTATACTTGGAATGATATGTCTATGAGTCACAGAATACCACAATATCAGAATACTCTAAGTTGTAAATGATTTTAAAACACATTAGAAGAATGCATGGTAAGCATCAGTAAGCCATAGAGTATTACAAGTTTGATTTTTCACATAAGAAATATTGCAAACACATCATCAAGGACACATATGGCCAGCAAAAACGTTGCTAGTCACATTCACTTACAAAAGTTTGGACTAACAGAGGGAGTGTATAAGAGCTACCTTTTGTGGTGAGAGCAATATATTAATACTCCCCCTTATCCATGTAACTACTGTTAGTTTTTTGCAAAAGGAATAGAAACTTTCCTTGGGATTGTTTTTTTCCATTCATTTTTCTCTCCCCCTCCCCGGGAATCAGGATAAAATTATAAAATCATGTTAATTTTTTCTAATCTTAGTCAAGCAAAAATAAACACCCACGTTGGCCATATCCAAAACTATGTTTCTCATTCTGTTTATCAATTGATGACTGTAATAAGGTGGGCAGCATTTTTTGTCATCAGTCCTTGAGTCATTGGTCATTCTGTCATTGGGTCAAGATTAGTATTGTTCATGTTTACAATGTTTATGTTATACTGTAGTATGAATTTTTCTGGTTCTGCTCATATCACTATTAATTAATGCAAAGCATACTACTTGCTTTGACATAATCTATTCATTTCTTAAAGCAAAATACCATTTTATTCCATTCATATTTTCATCAGTTGTTTAGCCATTTTCTAATAATGAGCATTCCCCACCTTATTTTTCTTTCTTTGGTACCCTTTAAAAATGCTATAAATAATTTTCTGAACCTCTTACTCTTTATTTGGTCTCTTTGAGGTATATACATAGAAGTCATATTTCTGGTTCAAAAGGCATGAACAATTTAGTAATTTTTTAGGCATAATTCCAAATAGATTTCCAGAATAACTTATTTGTAACTCCTCTACCAGTGTATCAATGTGCCTGTTTTCCCACATCCCCTTCAGCATTTGTCTTTTACTATTTTTGTCAGTTTTGCAAACTTGTACATGTGAAGCAGAATCTTGGAGTTCTTTTAATTTTAATATTTATGCTTATTAGGGATTTATATCGTTTTCAATATAGACACAGATAGCTTGTATTTCTTCCCTTGAGTTTTTTCATTTCCTTAAACAATTTATCAATCAAGGAATGTCTCTTATTCTCATAAATTTGAATTAGTCCCCTATATATCTTGGAAATGTGCCAGGGAAACCTTGGGTAAAGATTTTCTTTTTTTTACTTAACTATTTCCCTTCTAAACTCAGCCATATTAGATTGTTTTGCACAAAAATATTTTTATTTTTCTGTAATCTAAATGATCTATTATATCTTCTGAGATTTTTTCTCTCTTATTTTGTCATAAACTCTTAATTTGTCCTTAATATTTGACAAGTTTGTTCTCTCAAGTGATATTATGACTTAGGTTGTTGGTGTAGATTCTTGGAGACCTAGGTACAAAACAGTCTATTGATTAACCTGAAACTATTGCTGAGTTGCTGGGATGTCTACCCAAAAGAAGGGAAGTCTTTCCCCAACAGAATGGGTGGATGGGAACAATTTGTTTGAAGAGTCATGAAGGCAATTGAAGCAAGCATTTTGAAGTGTGTAGAGCATGGTCAGACATCAAAGATGTCAGTGTCATCCATTGTTTTCCAGGACATACCCAGTCATCTTGACTTCTGTCTCATCATGGGACTTTAATGACTCTGGAAGAGAGAATGAAGCTGACAACTTTGTGCAAATCTGCCTTATTTAATGCCAATTCATATGCAAGTCAAAGCATTCAAAGAATCACCAATCATTCACTGTTTTATCCCAACATTGTTGATCCTCTTAAAATGAAGAATGAAGAAAAAAGAAAGAAAGAAAAAGAAAACAGGCAGGAAATGAAGAGCTGGAATCCATCTCTTAGTTTCCACACCATATAAAAAGCAGCATGAACCAAAATTTAAAATCTATGTTCAAATTAATCAGTTTTATCCTGAATGAATGAAGAGCCCTCCTCTGCATTGAGTGTCTTTCCCTTACTAGAGCTAAGTAAACCTCTCCTTGTTAACAGTTAGATAGATTAGGAATTCTTTCTTTCATTCCAAATTCACACTTAAATTCTCGTGGGTCTTGCCTGAATGAGTTCCAAAGTATTATTATTACAAAGAATGCAATAAATAATAAAACATAAGGTAAGGCCTTTAATACTTTGGGTAGATCTTCTATTGAGGAGTTCTAAAAAAGATATTAATGCAAATCACACAAGACAGGAAAGTAGATATAGAATGGGATCTACAACCTTAGAAGGACACGTGAATGTGACATTGAGTAGTCATTTAACTTATGTCGGTTGCTGTGACTACAATGTCTGACACATAAAATTGATGGTATTTTTTATCTTATGTTGTCATTCTTAACAGAGCTACATAAACATGAAGTGGAGAGACAGAAATTTATTTTAGTAATTTATGGTCCAATAAAAAATCAAAAGAGCATTATTTACATTTTAATAACTATCTATTTGGTTTCTAATCTTAAGCATGCGAAATTACTACAGGAAAGGCCTTCTCCATTCAACAGGATACATCGACACCAGCTACTACTTAGTTACCCTTCATCTTCCATATTTTCCTGCATCTTTTTTGTGTGCTATCATGCTTTAATAGATTGTGAGTTGCTTGAGGGAAGGAACTATTTTTGTTTGTAGTAATTGAATCCTGTAATGGACTTCTCTACTAGCAGCAATGCAATGATCCAGGACAATGCAGAGGAACTTGTGAGAAAGAATGTTATCCATATCCAGAGAAAGAACTGTGGGAACAGAAACACAGAAGAGAAACATGATAGATTCCATGGTTTGATGGGGACATGATTAGGGTTTCGGTGTTAAAAGATCACTCTATTGCAAATATGAATAACATGGAAATGGGTTTTGAACAATGATACATATAAAACCCAGTGGAATTGCTTGTCCGCTCCAGAAGTGGGGAGGGAGGAGGGGTGGGAAAAATCATGAATCATGTAACCATGGAAAAATATTCTAAATAAATAAATTAATTAAAAAAATTTTAAAGATATTGTTGCAATATAGATTAGGAGCTCTTTTAAGAATATTATCTGAATTCATCAGTAGAATGCTTTCTTATCCAATACTTACCCATATTTGTGAATTCATCAGAATCTATCACTATTCTCCTAATTTTCTTACTTTTACAAATATAGAGGAAAATAACATATTTTGTGTATAATGGGGGGAAAGTAAATAACAGTTCTCTCTAACATAAAACTTCTTCTTCACCTCTTTCTCCAAAGAGAAATATTCTACTTTTTCTTCCAATTCTAATGTGTAGGCAAAGTATGAACTAATCATAGCAGCAACAGATCTAGGTCTCTCCTCTTGTGCCAACCTGATAAGGGAATGGTAGCAAAACTGAGAGATAATATAAACCATATTGGCAAGTTGAAAACCCTAGAGGTTTCTTTCTCTGCAGCTATAGTTCTACCAAATGAAATCATGTTCTACTGAGCTTGGAATGTTGTTAGTATAATTTTAGGAAAACAAAGAAATGGAGAAAGATAAATGATAGTCCATGTGGTTCTTTAAGCAGCCAGCAGTTCCTATTACAGACCTGATGTGAGATTTTGTTGGGGCACTGCCAAATTGAAAGCAAAAAAAAGAGGTTTCTGAGTAAGATCCATGACTATTTCATTAGTGAATAGATAATGCTGTTCAGAGAAATTCACTATCTTAAATGGTGATGCTATTGGGAACCATAAAAAGTGCAGGCCTCTCTTGAGATTTCTAGATTTTTACTTGAAAATAGACCACACCCCAGAAGATGAGGTGAATATGTTCATTATTCTGGCAAGAACTTGTGAGCAAATAATTTTCTATTTTAAAAAAAAAAAACACTTACCTTCCATCTTAGAATTAATACTGTGTATTGGTTCCAAGGCAGAAGAGTGGTAAGGACTAGGCAATGGGGATCAAGTGACTTGCCCAGAGTCACACAACTGAGAAGTGTCTGAGGCCAGATTTGAACCAAGGACCTCCTGTCTCTAGTCCTGGATCTTAATCCATTGAGCATCCCAGCTGCCCCCTCTATTTTTTTTTAATAAAAAAAGGTTCTGAGGATAAATATTCACTAAGCCAGAAGGACAGTATATGTGGGATGATTATGATGGTCCCTGGCTCAGAGAGTAAGGATTTTATTTATTTTTCTATTGATTAGAAATCAACTTCACTTAAGAAAACAATGGACAAAATGTTAATACAAATTATGCTTAATAGTGTGTCAGGCATATATATATATATACATATAT
>NW_025396682.1:0-2225 GCF_016433145.1 Gracilinanus agilis | reverse complement strand
GACTTTCTAAGGGGCTGGGGGTTGGCTTATACTGGGGGCTGAGCTGCTAATGAGTTGGGGGTTGGCCTGTACTGGGGGGCTGAGCTGCTGAGGGTTTTGGGGGGGCTGGCTTTCTAAGGGACTAAAGCTGTCCTGAAGTGAGGGGCTGAGCTGCTGAGAGGTTGGGGGGTTGGCTTGTTGTGCTGTGAGGATCAAGTTTCCCAATAATTGGATTGTTCTTCTCCATGACGGAAGGTGGATAGCTTTCATCTGTTAGTTTTGGGTGAAAGTGGGCAGGTTCCCACCCGGGGCAGTAGCTACTGTTTCAGTTCCCATTTTTGGGCACAATCATGCACTTGAGGCCTCTTGCAAGGTTAACCACAGGAAAACCACAAGAAAATGGCCTTCTAGCAAGGAGCCTGAAACCTAAGCTCAGGCTACGCTGGGCCTGGTATTTGCCATCTGGGGGCCAGTCAGGCAGAAGGGAACAAAGCTGATGTGAATTAATGAAGCATAACTGAATCTCAACCAATCTTTAAATCTCCAGCAATCAAAATGATATCTCATTAAATAAGCTCTACTTGGGATCTCTGACTCCATTCCAGGCCATTCCCGATTGTCCTTGTTCCCTCTCTTAGTTGTTCCCCTCCTCACCCCCCAAATTCTTTTCCATTTCCTTTGCACATGTCATGCACTTACTTCTCTGTATATGCCATTTCTCTCTCTCCCTCAGCCCTCCTCCTTCAAGTAAAATGTAAGCCGCCTGAAGGCAGGGTTTAGGTTGATTTTTGTCTTTATATCCTTTTTCAGGGCATCTCCCAAGGTCAATTATTCATAGAGCTAGGGCTAGAAAGAATCTCAGAAGAATCTAGTCCAACCTCCTCATTGTACATATTTGGAAAAAGCCCAGAAACAGCCCCAAGAGACTTGTCCCTGGGTTCACAGCTAATAACTGTCTGAGGAGGGATTTGAACCAGCTCTCTTTGACTCTAGGTCCAGCACCAGCTCCCTAAGTTCAAATCTAGTCTCAGACACATACTAGTGTGTTCAGACACTAGATGTGTGTTCCTGGGAAATTCATTTTCAAATTCAAATTTAAATTCCCCAAAATTGGCCTCCGTTTCCTCAACTATATAAAATGAGCTGGAAAAGGAAATGGCAAACCACTCCAGTATCCTTGCCAAGAAAATCCCAGATGGGGTCATAAAGAGTTAGACACGGCTGAAAAACAACTTAATGACAACCAATGCAGTCACATAGTAGGTGCTTTAAAAATGCTTGTGGAGGGGGCAGCTGGGTAGTTCAGTGGAGTGAGAGTCAGGCCTAGAGACGGGAGGTCCTAGGTTCAAACCCGGCCTCAGCCACTTCCCAGCTGTGTGACCCTGGGCAAGTCACTTGACCCCCATTGCCCACCCTTACCAATCTTCCACCTATGAGACAATACACCGAAGTACAAGGGTTTAAAAAACAAAACAAAACAAAAAAAATGCTTGTGGAATTGGATTGAAGTGAAGTGAATTGGTATTTGGGGCTACTGACATGTGCCTGCATGTTAGAAAAGTGATAGCAGATCATCTCTGCCTGGAGTCAAAAATGTCTCTTAAAAATCAGTATGGCAGCAAGTAGGCTCTGGAGATTGAAAGCCAGGTCTAGAGATAGGAGGTCCTGGGTTCAAATGTGACTTCAGACACTTCCGAGATGTGTGACCCTGGGCAAGCCACTTAACCTCCATTGCCTGACCCTTACTGCCCTTCTGCCTTGGGACCAATGGGCAGTATTGATTCTATCTTGGAAGATAAGGGTTAAAAAAAATCCTTGTATCCCCACCCCCACTGCCTTCCTGTTGAGAGGTTCTGCATATGGTAATAGATAGAATATATTATGGCAATCAGTCGTCCCTGAGACACAGACAAGATGTCCTGAGGTTGGAAAAGGTGACTCCCTACTTAGACCTCAACTTCCCCCATGGTTTCCAAGAAGCAAAGCTTTAGGAGTTGCCAACAAATGTTTTTGTTGTCTTCTTCTTTCTTTCCCTTTCAATTCAGAAACATTCAGGAATGCCTATGTCCATTCCATGAATTCAAGAATAATTCTAAGGTAACAAAAAACAAATGGCAGCTCACATTTAGTACTTTAAAGCTTTATAAAGTACTTTTTCAACAGTCCTGTGAGGGTGGCTTATTCCTTTCTTTTCCTCTCCTCTCCTCTCCTCTCCTCTCCTCTCCTCTCCTCTCCTTTTCTCTCCT
>NW_025396681.1:0-10403 GCF_016433145.1 Gracilinanus agilis | reverse complement strand
AAGAGAGCGGGCTTCCAGTACGAGGGCACCTACAAGTGGGTCAACCCCCACAAGCTCTGAGCTGGCCTTCCCCCGGCCCGAGTCGATCGGGGCCCACTAGTCGCTTCCCCGGTCTCCCCGCTCGCCTCGGTATATGGGCCTCCCCTCACGCCAGTCTGTCCTCTCTGTCCACCCCCCGTTCCTGTTCTACACGCCTAGCAACTCTCGGGACCATGGGACCAGGAACCCGGCCCTGGGGGAGAGGGAGGGCCCCTCTGGGAGACTCCCTGGCCCCCTCCACTCCCAGCAGCCTGGGGGACCCAACCACTAGCTCCTCGCCCCCGTTTACAGCCACACTGGGTCACCCTTTCCTGGGCGGTACCAGACATGCTTCCACCCGCTTGGGCTCCCAGAGCCAGCTACATTCCAATACCAGCCCCTGGAGATGGCCTTTGTTTCCCTTCGGGACTGCTGCTTTACGAATACAGAGAATGAATTACTAGTCTCCCCCCCGCGTACGTGCCGTGACTGCGTGTGTGTCCGTCCTGGGCGCTGAGGGGGCACGTGAGAAGGAGCGCCCTGCTCCCTCCCACGCTGGAGTGGAATGCTCAGCCCTTAACTCCCTGGGCTCAGCCCCTCCAGCCTCCGTGCGGGGCTGCAATGCGAGGCCGCCCCACCGTGCGCGAAGGACGGACAGGGCTCGGGAAAGCCGGCGGAGGGTCGAGCGGGCCCAGAAGGAGGCCTGGGCCCTGGGGACCCGAAAGAGGCCCGTCCAGAGCCGTCCTGGGCAGCTTCCCCCGGCCTCCCGGGCCAGGGGGCGCCCGAGCTGAGAGCGAAGACGCCCTCCTGCAGGTTAGAAAGAGCCGCGAGCCAGGGCAGCCGGCCGGGCCACAGAACCCTGGGGAAGGCTGGCCGCCGTTGGGAGTGGGGAGCCCTGAACCCCCCACTAGGAGGAGCCGAGGTTGAGGGCAAGCCGGAAGCGCTGGCAAAAGAGGGAACCGGGCTAGTCACCATCCTCCGGACAGCTGCACCGGGAGGGGCCGGGCCCCTGGGCCACGGTGGGGAGTGCAGACGGAATGGAGCAGTCGGGGTCATTTGCTCAAAGCGGGTTTGGGACGAAGAGAAAATGGGGGGGCGCGTGCGTGCCGGGTGGCCCCGGGTTCAACCCCAGCGTGGCCAACTGTCCACCTGAAGGGGGCTCTCTGCCGTTCCCATTCCTCCTGGACGTTGTCCCCACAGTGACCCGGGAGGGCACGTCTGGGCAGGCCGCTTCCCCGCTTAGTTAGAACAAGGCTAGAATCCCGAGACCTGCTCGCACGGAACCCCTTCGTCCAACTTGACGGCCAAGCGGCGCCTCCCCCCAGTGGCCATGAGAACAGAGGCAGCAGAGCGGATCTCAAGAAGCCCAAAAGGGGAGGCGGAGGGGCGCGACTTCCGTTGGGGGGGGTTGCCAGGAGCCCCGCCAGGGTCGCTTCGCCAGCTCACGTTCCTCCCGAGGGTTAAGGTTGTGCAAAGCGCTTCGCACGGGGAGGTTTGGTCAAGCCCGGAAAGGACACTGAGGTAGTTCCCTTCTCCTGGTGACGCTGGGACTCGGGCCTTCAGCAAGTATCATAGGGATGATTCGAATCCAGCTCTGAACTCCGGAGCCCAGGCCCTAGCTATCCGCTAGGGGACGGGAAGGCCCGGCACTTGGCCAAGCCCCTGTATGCATGGCCGAAGCTTGGTCGATAGCTCCTGCCTGCTAGAGAGAGGCACCGGGCTGGCTGGGGGACGGGCGAGGGCCGCTTAAGAGCCCTGGAGGTGTTCCGGCCTGCCCCTCCACCGACCGGGACACAGAGGGTGCCCTGGTTTTCTGGTTTAAAAAAAAGGGCATGAGACATGCACATGAACCCCCAGGGAGCAAAGGCCCACGAGCCCTGGCCCGAAGAGTCAGTGGACCCGAAGTGTAGTCTCAGCTCAGCTGAGGTCTAGCCGCAGTGCCATTGGGCAATACCCTTCCGTGGTCCGGGCCTCTCTCCATTACATCATCTGGCACCCGGTCCGAGGCGGTGCCCTGCCTGGGGCGGGGGATGGGGGGCTAGGGATCGGCTCGGCACGGCCAAGGGAAGAAGAAATGAGCAGCTGGCTCACTGGCGGCTTTGCACCTTTCTCTCGTTCCTAGAAAGGCCAGACCCCTCTCGGAGGGGCCCACTGCCACAGCTTCCCTGCCCAGAGAACTCTCTCGGCCCTCAGGATTACTACAGAGGAGATCCTGGAAGCACGCAAATACCAGTCAGTATTTACTTAGTACTTCAGGATTCCTCGGCTCTCGGCTCTCCATTTGACAGGCCGCTGCAGGTGGCCAAGGCCAGAGTCAGACCAGCTGACTCGTGGGCTCTCATCACAGATGGTCCAGCCTGCCCTTGGAAAGGAGGCCCCATTGCCCGGACTTTGCCCCACGAACTTTCCCTTAAATATTTAGAGAGCTTCCCACATAATGGGTTTCCCTCCCAGTCTGGGTCATTTGCACAGTCAGGAATGTTCTAAGAAAGTCTCTGTAAGTTTGCTAAGGCCACTGCCAAAGGGCTCCTGAGGCCCTCAGTGCTTCCAAAACAAGGTATCGTCCTCTCCCGGCAGTGCCCCCGGGGCTCATCTGGGCCTGCGGCTTCACTGTCTGTCCCCACGTGGTCCCGCAAAGGCTTTCTAGGGGGCGCGATTCGCCTGAGGTCGGCGAGCTGGCGGGAAAGGCGGTTAGGCTCCTTCCTCCTATTTAATAAAAGGCGAGAGGCCTCCCCACCGCCGTCACCACGCCAAAGGCACAGTGGCACGGGGGTCCGAAGACTGCCTGGGCTCAAATGCTGGCATGGCCCTTGCCCTTGTGATTTGGGGCATTTCACGGCTTCAGCCTCCTCGTCTGTCAAACGAGGGCATCGTGCTAGACGACCTCTGTGGTTCCAAGAGAAGCGCCTCGCCTCCCAGCCACCTGAGCTTCCCCTGCAGGTCAGTGTGGGCGAGGCCAGCCATGCTGCCGATGCTCGAAAGCCTTTCTACATAGAGCCCGGGCCAGGTGCTGAGGGAGAAGCCGGTTGGATCAGGCCGGTCGGTACATGTGGCTTGAGGCTGAGGCTCGAGAATATAAATAGAACGAGGCGCTCACTCGGCCCTCCCGTCATGGGGCCAGACTGCAGGAGGTTGTGGAGCGAGTGGATGAGTGACTTCCAGAAGATCGACGCCACAGGAGATAAAAGAGGCCGAACGAGGGACGTAGGCTGTTGGCGGAGAGTAAGGAAGACTTGGAAGGGGGTGGCGTGTTGGTATAAAAACCACAAAAGAACGAGGGTTACGCTTGGGATCGGAGGTTCCTGACGGGAGAGCCGAGATGGCGGCCCCAAAGGCGCTAGCTGCCGGTTCTGATCAGGAAATCTCCGCCCCCTCCAAAAGCAAAAAAAAAGAAGCAGCCACCAACGAATCATTTTTTCCAGCCTAAGGCACCTTAGGAAAACTAGAGAGATCTGCAGACTCTGCGGTGAGGGCCCTGAGAGCCCAGCAAAAGTGGCATTGCTAGCAGGCAGCAGGGGTTGCAGCAGTCGTACCAGGGCCCAGGGACAGAGAGGAGTCCGAACACCTTGTGAGAAAGAGATCTCAGAGATTCCTAGCACCGGGCCAGGATCAAGTGCTATTTGACAGCTGTCACCCAATAGCCAGTTCTGGGTCACAATTGCAGGGAGGAGAGGAGTGGGAGCAGTCGTGAGAGAACAGGGGCCCTACCTGGGTAAGGGGCAGAGTGTCAACAGGAGGGCAGAGATCAGGCCCCTCCCCAGCTCATAGCACTTTGAGGGCACCAAAAACCTACAGCCCCTCCACCCAGATCAAGCAGTGAAAACAAAAGGACATAAGAGACAAATACAGGCCAGTCATCCGTAAAGCCCAAAGTGGATACGGAGGGAAAAGAACCTGACAACAAAGAGCTAGAATGGTGGCAGACGTTAGACATAAACTCAGAAGAAGACAATGTATTAGAAACGTCCATAAGCAAAGCCTTAGAGAAAAATGCAGATTGGACACAAACTCAACAAGAATTCTGAGAAGATGTAATTGTGTGTGTGTGTGTGTGTGTGTGTGTGTGTTTTCAAAGAGCAGAAACATTATTTAAAAAGTCAAACAAGCAATTGGGGAAAGAAATGAGAGCAATACAAAACAAACGTGAAAAGAGGATGATTGGCAGCTCGGTAAAAGGCATAAAAATACTAAAGAAAACAACTTTAAAAATTAAAATTGGTCAAATGATAAAAGAAGTCCAAAAAAATGCTGAACAACATAACTGCTTAAAGATCAGAATTGACCAAATGGTCAATGGTAAAAGAGATATAAAATTTCATTATAGAAAATAAACCCCTTAAAAATTAGATTTGGTCAAGTGGAAGCTCCATGAGACATCAAGAAAAAAATAAAGCAAAATCAAGGGAATGAAGAAAGTAGGAAAAAATGTGAAATATCTCCTAGGGAAAAAAAACTGACCTGGAAAATAGATCAAGAGATCATTTAAGAATTACCCAAAAACACAGGAATTATATGAACACAACTATGACACTTTCCACACAATTAAAACTAGATCTAAACAACTGGAAAAACATTAATTGCTCATGGGTAGGATGAGCTAACATAATAAAAATGACCATCCTACCCAAATTAATATACCTATTTAGCGCCATATCTATCAAACTACTGAGAAACTTTTTTACAGAATTAGAAAAAAACTGTAACAAAGTTCATTCGGAAGAACAAAAGATCAAGAATATCAAGGGAAATAATGAAAAAAAAACGTGAAGGAAGGTGGCCTAACAGTACCAGATATTAAACTATACTTTAAAGCAGCAGCCATCAAAACGGTATGGTACTGGCTAAGAGATAGAAGGGGGGATCAATGTTATAGACTTGTGGTAAGTGACGTCAGCAAGACAGTATATGATAAACCCAAAGAGCCCAGCTTTTGGGACAAAAATCCACTATTTAACAAAAACTGCTGGGAAAATTGGAAAACAATATGGGGGAGATTAGGTTTAGATCAACATCTCACACCCTACACCAAAATAAACTCAGGTTGGGTGAATGACTTGAATATAAAGAAGGAAACTAAGAAATTAAGTGAACATGAAATAGTATATTTGTCAGATCTTTGGGAAAGGAAAGATTTTGAGACCAAGCAAGAGTTAAAAAAAATTACAAAATGTACAATAAATAATTGATTACATTAAATTAAAAAGGTTTTGTACAAACAAAACCAATGCAACCAAAATTAGAAGGGAAGCAACAAATTGGGGGAAAAGACTTTAGAACGAAAACCACTGACAAAGGTCTAATTACTCAGATTTATAAGGAGCTAAATCAATTGTACAAGAAATCAAGCCATCTCCCAATCAATAAATGGGCAAGGGACGTGAATAGGCAATTTTCAGATAAAGAAATCAAAAGTATCAATAAGCACATGAAAAAGTGCTCTAAACCTCTAATAATTAGAGAAATGCAAATCAAAACAACTCTGAGGTAGCACCTCACACCTAACAGATTGGCTAACATGACAGCAAAGGAAAGTAATGAATGCTGGAGGGGATGTGGCAAAATTGGAACATTAATGCATTGCTGGTGGAGTTGTGAACTGATCCAACCATTCTGAATGGCAATTTGGAACTATGCCCAAAGAGAGCTAAAAGATTGCCTGCCCTTTGATCCAGCCATACCATTGCTAGGTTTATACCCCAAAGAGATCATAGATAAACAGACTTGTACGAAAATATTTATAGCCGTGTTTTTTGTGGTGGCAAAAAACTGGAAAACGAGGGTATGCCCTTCTATTGGGGCTGAACAAACTATGGTATATGCTGGTGATGGAATACTATTGTGCTCAAAGGAATAATGAAATGGAGGAATTCCACGTGAACTGGAAAGACCTCCAGGAATTGATGCAGAGTGAAAGGAGCAGAACCAGGAGAACATTATACAGAGACAGATACCCTGTGGTATAATAAAATGTAATGGACTTCTCTACTAGTAACAATGCAATGACCCAGGACAATCCAGAGGAACCTATGAGAAAGAACACTATCCACATTCAGAGGAAGACTGTGGGAGTAGAAACATAAAAGAAAAACAACTACCTGATCACATGGGAGGATGGGGATATAATTAGGGATGTTGACTCAAAATGAGCACCCTAGTGCAAATATCAATAATATGGAAATAGGTCTTGATTGATGACACACATAAAACCCCTGGCTATGGGAGGGGTTGGGAGGAGGGGAGAGATAGAATGTGAATCCTATAGCCATGGGAAAATGTCCTAAATTAATTAAATAAAAATTTTTAAATTAAAAAAAGAATTACCCGAAAACTTTGATCACAAAAGGGGCGTAGACAGTGTGTTTCAGGAAATTAAGCAGGAAAATTGTCCAGGGATTTTAGAAACAGAGGACAAAGTAGAAATTATAAGAATCCACGGGTCATCTCCTGAAAGATAGTCCAAAATGAAAACTCAAAAATGTTATAGCTGAATTCCAGAGCTCTCAGATGGAGGAGAAAATATCACAAAGCCAAAAAGAAACCAGCCAAATATCATGGAGGACCACACAATATTTAGCAATCTCCACATCAAAAGAACTGAGGCTTGGAATATGATATTATAAAAGGCAAAGGAGCGAGGATTACAAGTAAGACAAAGACAATCTACCCAGCAAAACTAAGTGTAATCCTCAAGGGGAAAAACTAGAAAGGTAATGAAGTAAAGGGCTTTCAAGTATTCCTGATGGAAAAAGCTGGAGTTAAATAGGAAATATGACATTCGAACACCAAGGGGGCATAAAAAGGTAAAGATGAATGAGAAATCGGCACTTTAACAAGGTCGAACTGTAGTCCCATATGGGAAGATGATCCATGTAAATCCTAAGAACACTAATATCATTAGAGCAAGGTGGCTACTACAGTCAGGCATACTGACTACGACAACCCAGGTCATGGCTATGACCCCCACCACGACTTTGATTTTGACCCCATCTGTGCTCTGGAGCAACCCCTTGCCCACCCCACCTGGAAAGCAGCCCAGCCTGACACCCAGAGAATCCATGTGTAACCAGAGTAGTTGGGAAGGCAGGATGGGAACTGGTGCAAGCAAACCTCAGGGCAGTATGGGTGAGTGTCTTCCAGACCACAAAGGTCTTCACTGCGACTCCTGTAAAGAGAGCTTTTATCCAGCCAGCACCAACATTCAAGGGCTCTGTGGTTCTTGTGACTACAACCCGCATGGATCCGTCAGCCCAACTTGTAGCAGCTCTGGAAAGTGCCTGTGTAAAGTGGGGGGGAAGTTCCAAATGCGGCCACTGCCAAGATGGGCGCGATAGCCCGGCTGCCCTGCCAATGCTCTGCAATAAGCAGTCTCTCATCTGTGGTGCCTTCGAGGGAGAGCACTGTGAAGGATGCGGCCTCCAGAAGAGTCCCAGGGCCTTCCACAGATGTCTTCAGTGCCCGTGCTCAGCAGGGACACCTAGAGGCAACTCCGGTACATAACTGCAAAGCTTAAAGCCTGAAGGGAGTGAGCCAAGTTCCTCCATGCTTACTGGAGAGAGCAGCAGCAGCAGCAGCAGCAGCAGCAGCAGCAGTGGCGGCCCCCAGGGACATCCCAAGCAAAGGCACATCCCAAAATTCCAGGGAAAGATGTGTAATGCCTTCAGCCTGTCATCCCTTTGTTTTCCCGAGGAAGATGGATGGAATGCACTGTTGTTAGGGCTTGAAGCAAAATCCTTGTTGGCACCCAGACACGCAGGAATGGCCTGACTCTAGTGAATCTTGGATCCAACTCCCTGAGAAGCTCCTGGGGAAGCCAGTGTCTGCCAAGCAGCCTGCCCTGGGGTGACCAATGCATGTCTTGAAGGGAAAGGAACGTTGGGCGTCTTCGGATTCGTTCCTGATACACGTCTCTTTCAAGGGGGGCCAGCGATGGGTCTCTCCCCATTTTACTTTTTCGAGAGATGGTGGACGAGCCAGCCCCGAGCACCGCAATGAATAGTTCTCTGCTGTGTCCAGACCTGGAGGCCAAATGGATCTTTAGGAGATTGCCCTAGTGGCATAAGAGAGTGCAGAGTGAGATTCTTGGGCTGGAAGAGAGGATGAAGCAGGAGCCAGGAGAAGGAAGCCCAGGGTCCCCCTCAGGGTCTCAGTTTGTTCTCAAAATAGACCTAGTTCATGCCCCTGCCTTCCTAGGAACAATGGGCCTAGAGATCCCCAAACCCATCTTATCAGCTCTGCATTTGTAACTCTCTGTCCAGAAGGTCAGGTCACATTTTAGCACCTAAATTGATTTGTACAGCAGCAGTTGGTGGCATCGTCAAAAGAAAATACAAGAGAGGGGCAGCTGAGTAGCTCAGTGGATGGAGAGTCAGGCCTAGAGATGGGAGGTCCCAGGTTCGAATCTGACCTCAGACACTTCCCAGCTGTGTGACCCTGGGCAAGTCACTCGATCCCCATTGCCCACCCTTACCACTCTTCCACCTAGGAGCCAATGCACAGAAGTTAAGGGCTTAAAAAAAAAAAGAAAAGAAAAGAAAATACAAGAGTCAGTTAAAAGGCTGTCAAAGAGTTGGCAATATTGCTGGACTCTGGCAAATAGTGAGCATTCCAAGTCCCCCTCCGGACATCATGGACAACTGTTAAGGGGTCAAGTGTTTCTTTTCTATTATCTTCTCTCCCTTCAATTCACCCTTCTTGTAATTCGGCCTCGTGATCAGTGAGAGGTGACTGGATGTGAGGGCTGGATCTGTGGTTAAACCCACCTTACAGTCGCAGAGAGTTAACAACAGGGAGGCCGGCTCCTTACAAGCAAAAGATAGGGAGAGAAAGAAGATAGCTCGAAAGATAAGAGAGCAAGTACTCGAGTGACAGGGAAAGGGGAGCTGAGAGAGTAAAGCGCACAGCACAAAGACTGTGGCTAGGTCTCCCAAGCAAGACTTGGACAGAATGTGAGTATTGAGCATTACCTCATCCTTTAGGGCCATAACTTTCCTACAGAATATTGTTTATGAAAAGACTTTACCCAAAACATGTCTCGGGCACGTCTACAGACCCAAGCAATGGAAGGAGACTGATGATGACTCGGGGGTATACAGGAATGGGGGAAAGAGAGTCTGGGTGGTTTGGTCGTGACATTACAAAAGCTTCTTTAGCCATCAAAATAATGACCGGCTGGAGGATTATTAGGAAGGGAGCCTTCAGGAGATGTCTTTAGCTAGACAACACTTCTGAGCTGCTCTATTGAAATCTGACCGTGCAGTGGCATCCCAGGCAAACTTTATGGCTGGTTTCCTTTGTGGGCCTAGTTTGTCCTAGGTTCCTCCATAGGAGGGTGAGTGTTTCTTTTCGCTTATTTCTCACCCTTCAATCTCCTCCCCCTGCAGTTGGGCCTTGGAATGAGCCACCTGGTGGCTTTGAAAGGACACGAACAGTAGAAGAGAGTCCAGAAATAAGGGTCAGTAGGTAGGCCTTTAAGGCAATGGCTCCCTCGGAATGCAGCATCTTGGCGCCCTTGGCCTAAGGAAGCACTGGCTCGCCTTTCGAAGGCGCCTAATTTCACGCCGTGTCGATGGCTACGAGATGGTAGGCCACAGACAGGCACCGCACCTTGCTAGTGAATGGCAGTGCTCCCGAGGGGCCCCTCCTTTCCCCGAAGATGGGGGCTTATTTCCTGTCCCTGCCTGGGAAAGCCCGCCCTCAGGAAATGGTCTTCTTATTCAGAGCCGGGGCCACGTGCCTGGCCGGGCTCTCCTGGGCCTGCGCCCTCAGTGCGTGGAGTCGCTATGCGGCCCACTGTCCAAGCCCACGCACGCACGCACGCACGCACGCACGCACGCACGGTAAGGCGTGGGGCAGCCTTGGAAAGAGCGCCTCAAAGCGTATTCCAGGAAAGTGAAGTTTTGCCTGCACAGGGAAGGCTCGCGGCAGGGGGGGGGGCAACCATGGGCCCCTGCGTTGCCTGGGCTACCACCCAGCCGCGTCTCACAACAAGCCTGGGGGGGGGGCCAGTGTTCTAGAGCCCCGACCCTCACAATGGGGAGGGCCTGCAGGGGCGGGGCCAGGGCAAAGGCAGCCAATGACAGAGGCCCCCAGGTGGTCGCCAAGGGACTAGTTGAGGGGCTGCTGGGGCGGTTCACTCAGTAAGTGGAGCTTCGGAGAGCAGGTTTGCGCGGGGGAGGCTCTGGGGGGGGGCCGAGCCTCAGCTCTGCCTGGGTGCAGCGGGGTCGTCCCAAAGGCACATCTCATCCCCTGCGGATTGATTTTCCTCCCTCTAGTCGCTTGCTGAGGTGATTCTGGGCCCCAGCTTCCGGGAGCGCCCACCCTCAGATCACCATGGAAGCCCTGATCCCCGTCATTGACAAGCTACAAGGGGTCTTCAACACGGTGGG
>NW_025396680.1:0-7113 GCF_016433145.1 Gracilinanus agilis | reverse complement strand
ATATATGACTTTTTAGGAATATTGCTATTGCCTAAAGTGAAGGGCCCTGTATACAATCACAGATTTCCATTGCCTGAATCATATTTTCAAATAGGAACTTTCTTTCAATATAGTATTAACTTTAAATTCCCTGTCATAAGTATGAAAAACTTTAATCCCAAGATCCTCAATTTAAAGATGAATGCATATTCATGCCGATATGTCACTATGTTTTTCTTTTTCTCAAAAAATACTATGCCATACATTAGAAGCTGGAAGTGTGAGGAGAATATGAATGCAATGGGACTACATTAGAACTGGCTTTCCCTCACATCATGCAGATCTTAAGGCACCCTTGCCTTCTCCTTGTGTGTCTGCTATTTATGTTCTTATCTGCCTAGAAATCCTGCAAAGGGGAAAAGAGGGTTCACTCAATGGGCTTCCCCCTATTATAGCTCTTAACATTGCACAGGTACCAATGAAGCAGCAAATGAGTGGTCTAATGATTATCCTAAATGATGGAATTAATACCATCTTGAACTCTTAAATAACTCCTCTCCAAAAATAAAACAAAGGTAGCTCTGAGTCATCATTTTTGAAACTATTCTCAAAGAACCAAGGAGAAAGGATTACGGTGCTAACCAACCCAAACTTTATTTTTTAAATTAGATCAAAACAATAAATTTTGTTGATTATGTGAGAACTCATTCTTTCATCCATCTCTACAAAATACCTTAAGAGGACATTAATGCCATCTAAAGGATACAAAGGGATTGTTTACAGAACTAGATATACCACTAGAAATATAAGAGCAAGATAAAAACCTTACTTTAGATTGTTTAAGAAACATGACATCAATCTGACTGGGGCTATCATTTTTTTTAATGTTACAGATAGAGCAAGAGAAAAGCAGGAAAGACATCATGGCTACAGGTTTGAACTAAGAATTAATGGATAAGGGGGCAGCTGGGTAGGTCAGTGGTTTGAGAGCCAGGCCTAGAGACGGGAGGTCCTAGGTTCAAATCTGGCCTCAGACACTTCCCAGATGTGTGACCCTGGGCAAGTCACTTGACCCCCAATGCCTACCCTTACCACTCTTCTGCCTTGGAGCCAATACACATCTTGGAGTATTGACTCCAAGATGGAAGGTAATGGTTTTTTAAAAAAAAAAAAAGAATTAATGGATAAAAGAAATCAAAGAAAAAGGGAAATGATGTGCAAAAATATTTCTAACAAATCTATTTTGTGGTGGCAAAGAAATGGAAATTGAGGGGATGCCCATCAATTAGGGGAATGGCTGAATAAATTGTGATACATGATGTGATGGAATACTATTGTGCTGTAAGAAATGATCAAAAGGATAGTTTCAGAGAAATCTGGGAAGACTTATATGAAGTGATACATAGTGAAGTGAGCAACACCAGCAGAACATTATACCCAGTAATGGCAATATTATAACAATGATCAACTGTGAAAGACTTAGCAACTCTGATCAATGCAATGAACTTTGACAATCTTAAAGGACATGTGATGAAAGCTTTATCCACTTTCAGAGGGAGAACTGATGAATTCTGAGTGCAGATTGAAGCATATTTTTTCACTTTCTTTTTCTTTTCTTTGCAACATGACTAATATGGGTATATGTCTTTCATAACATCACATGATAACTGATATCATATTGCTTGCCTTTTCACTGAATAAAGGAAGAGCTGGAGGGAAAGAACTGGAACTCAAACTTTTAAAATGAATGTTGAAAAAACATTTTTAATTTTAAAATAAGTATGAAGAACAGCTAAATAAATTATGATACATGAATATGATGGGATGTTTATGTGCTCTTATAAATGATGTGTGTGGTGAATACAGAGAAGTGTGTAAGTATCTATATGACAATGCAGAATGAAGTGAGGAGAGTCAAAGGAACTACAATATAAAGGGTAAGAACCTTTACCAAAAAAATGAAAATTGTCACAAAATCATAGATGTCAAACAGGACTCAAATGAAGAACAGAGAAGATATCAATAAGAACTTTCTTTTAAAAAAAGAACTAATTTGATATGGTAGCAGAATGTGGTAATGGATTACATCATTCTAAATTTGCCTGTAAAAAAGGTTTTCATGATTTACAACTGATTTAGAACTCCAGTTAGAATTCTGAGAGTAAATAACTTTATTATTAAAGGTACTGAGCATCCATAAAGACATTACTTACCATCATTTGAATCAAAAGGAACAACATGTTAGGAAATCCCACAACTAAATTCTAAATAAGCCTCTGTTATCTCAAGGATGACACTTGAGGTCAGCTATAATTACTCATCTTAATAGTCCTAAGGATTTTCTTTAGAGCAGCCTAGGATATGGAGGGTTTTTCCCAGTGTTCTATCCTTGTTAACAGTTCTTCAGCCTTAATAGAATGACTCAAGTTTTTTTCCTTTGGTTGACTGGCAAGTGATAACTAAACTATTAACTCTTCAGAGAAAGTCATTTCATTTGTAGTCTTAAAGTATTATACATATGAGTTGTTATTATTAGCTTCCTACAATATCAAGGTTGAATTTGAATGGCCAAATCAGGTATTTAGATAGATAGTGTTTATTCCTCAATCTAATAATGAAAACTTGCTATACAGTGCTCAATACAAGGTGTCCAACAAATGTTAATGATTGGTCAAAGAGAAGTTTTCGATATTATTCATAGATAGTGGCATAGAATGTCAAAGCCAGACAGAAACATAAAAAGTCATCTGGGGGAAAAAACTTCCTTTTACAGATAAGGAAACATCTGGAAAGATGAATTACACAAAGTCAAAACGGGGTTAGACTATACAAAATCACAAAGACCAACCCAAACTGGCATGGGGTAAGATGGGTATAGGCAACCAAAAACACGATTCACAGGGTGACTGTCCTAATGTTTTCTATTGTAGGTCTTTTGGAGATTTTGTTTAACATTTTCAAACATCAACATTTTAGTGTAATTGATGTCATTTAAAATGTTAAAATAAGCTTTGGCAGGTGAAAGGTTTTTCCTTCTGTAAAATGGAGTAGACAGATAGCACTAGATGACTTCCAAGGTCCCTTCCCCTTGTAACATAAAGGGTTCTATGAGATAATTTTGTAAAAGCTGTGGGTCTATCAAATTACAAAAGGATTGTAATCACAGGGTCTAAGAGCCCAGGAAGAAAACTTCCATAATTATAGGGTACTTTGTAATATGCTTTGACAGTTGTTAGTCATTAATAACACCACAGAGCATGGGTTATCAAATTTGGGGTTGGGGCAGTCAGAGGGGGACTATGGAATTCTACTCAGAATCATGTTCTTGAGTTCATAAAACACACTGGATTAACAAAAAATCCAAGTATACTGAAATAGTTATCAAAATTTGCAACACTGCTAATATTTAAATACTTTGAATGACTACACATGTAGAATCCATATCAAATTGCTCGCCTTCTCAAAAAGGAGGAAAGGAAGCAGGGAGGAAAAGATTTTGGAACTTGAAATTTTAAAAAACAAATCTTAAAAAATTTTATAATGAAAAAATAAAACTAAATGTAAATGTAAAAAAAAAGTTTTAAATAAAGCCATAATAGAAACTGAATAAATGGGTTAACTATCTTTGGCTGTACTCTCAGGTACTTATATAAAATACCTTTTTTTTTTTTTAACATTTTTTTAGATAAATCTACTAGCTTTAATATGTTATTGCTGTAGTCAGCCAGGCTAAAACTATACCAAGATATGAAATGCCCCTTTCATCTTAATTAATGAACATTTGAAATGTGCTGAGTGGTAAAAGATCTGTATGTCTAGGAACTCCTCAGTTTCCTAACTTATAGCTAAGTTGCTTTTTTTTAAGTTTATAAAATTTGAATTTCCTTTGGTGAGATGCAGTTACATGAGTCTAGGCTTGGTTAGCAGAAACAACAGGCAGCTAGATAAAATAAGTACACAATGTTATAATTTTAAAATTGTCTTTGATAAGGGTCTTCTTGAGCTTAAATAGATGAAGTTACTTCCATTCGCAAAGTTTGTGTGGCAAAAAAATAGAAATATTTTTATACACCAGAAAACTTTGTAGTCTTTTACTCTGATTAAACTTTTAAAGGAATGACTCTTGTGCTGCCATACTTTCTTAAGAAGTAGGCCAGCAAATGATCATATAATCAGAAGATCCCTGTGTAACAGTTAAGAACATTATCCATGGGCTAAAAATTGACCTCACTTTTGGTTAACATAGACCACAAAAGATTATGGAAAACTGGTATTACTCCTTCTTAACAAAAGAAACTGGTATAAGTGGTTATGTAGAAAGAATGATGATGAGTCAAAAGTCAAATCCCATGCTCAATTCTTTCAAGGACTTTGTATAGCTTACCTGAGGCAAACCTTTACCCCTTATAACTTGTTTCCCCACTTGCTATAGAATCATTTCCCCTCATTGAGAGGTTAGGGACCTTAATGAATATCTGTCAAGTGCTTTAATATTTAGATTAAAGGAGTCATAACAGAGGACATAAAATAGTAATATCCTGCCTGGAGCTCTTTCAGATGCACAAGTCACAATAAGGGTTATTCTGCTCTGTATTTGGAATAAATTGCAGTCCTTCTGGACATAAATCTGTAATGAAAAACAACTTTTTAATGGCAAAACACAGAAGAAGGCCAACAGTTCTTGGAGGGATTAGTTATTTAATGCTGAGCTGCCTAGAAAGCAGAGCTCAGGCTCTGTTTAATGGTTTCCATTAAGATAAGATGAATAAAATGTGCTAGAGAAAGCAGTCAAAACTAAGAGATGTAAGAAAAAGCAGAAACACCTACAATGGAGAAAGGGTACAGAAATGGATCTTGGAGCCACTCAAAGTAGATAGGTAAGGGGCAGCTTGGTAGCACAGTGAATAAAGCACCAGGCCTGGAGTCTCTGGGAGGTCCTGAGTTCAAATATGACCTCAGATTTGACCTCTTACCTGTGGGACACTGAGCAAGTCACTTAGCCCCGACTGGCTAGCTCTTGTTGTTCTTCTGTCTTAGAACTGATACTAAGACAGAAGGTAAGGGTTAAAAAAAAGTAGTCAGTAAGTTTGGAAAACTTAAAATATTCAAAGCAATATTTAAATCAAAGCAGCTCTTTAGTATGAAGGAAGAATGAGGAGTAGAGTTGCATTTTCCCCACTTTCTGGTATGAGTTGACATCAGATTTAAACTTTATAGTGCAATAAAAATGGCACTATATGGTAACACTGAGAGAGTCGTGATTGCTTATATCTGAAACATTGATAACACTGCAATAGTGTGCCATTCTTTTTTCCTCTGTCACATAACAAATCTAGCAAATGCTCTATACTCAGAAACTACCTCCTTTTTCTTTAACTCTACTGATATTCAGGGACTACAGTGTCTTCACTTGCTATTAGGTCAGGTGGTGTTTCACTGGCACATTATGTAGCGCCTGGGTACCAAGACTATATAAAATTATTTTGCAAACCTTAAAGAAAAAAAAAGACATCTAACATGAATGAGTAAAAAAGCATTTATTAAGCATTTACATTGGGTCAAAGAACAAATCATAGAAACAATCAATTCCATTAAAGATAATGACAACAATAAGGCAACATACTCAAAATCTGGGAATGCAAAGCAGTATCCAGAGGAAAATGTACATCACTAAACACTTTCATCAATAAGAGAAAGAGCAGATGGAGGAATTAGGCACGAAACTAAAATAACTAGAAAATCAACAAATTAAAAACCTCCATCTACACACGGAAATAAAAATCTGGAAATGAAATAAGAGAGTGATAAAATTGAAAGCAAGAAAAAATATAAGAAATACTAAGGAGCTTTTTTCAAAGTGATAAAACAAACCATTAGCTAACTTTAAAAAAAAAAGAAAGAAAATCAAACTACTAGTATCAAAAATGAAAAAGGTGAATTTATAACTAAGGAAGACATAAAAGAAATGATTAAGAACTATTTTACTCCATTGTGTGTGTTCCAAAAACTCAGAGGACCACATAATCTCAGTTTTCAATGTATCCCATTCATGGAGGTTATGACTTATAGGATGAAAGAAACAGAGGGGGTCAAGAGGAGGTAAGTGACACATTGTTCAAGTCACAAAGTTGGTTAAGGGTCAGAGCAGGGATTGGAATACAGGTTTTCTCACTTCAAATGCAATGCTCTATCTACTATACCATACAGAACCTGAAAGCACACCTGATGAATATTCTGAAATAAGAAAAGAAAAGCTCCAAAGGTCCTAAAGGAAGGAGAAGAGAAACTGCCCAATCCCTAGGACAGTGGGAGTCCGTGGTTGCTGTCCTAACTTGGACTCGAGTTACCAAAAGGCTAACTTCCTTCAGGGCAAGGACTCAAGTTTTACTTTTGAACTCCTCAACTCTATCAGCTACAGTGACTTGGTGGAGCCGTAATAACCTGCTAGCGTCCGAAGTCGAAGAGGTAACAATAAAGATGAGATCCCGGAGGGATGGGGGGTGGGATTATTTCAGAAATGACAAGGTTCTTTTCCCTCAGCTAGGAATGAGCTTCATTAGTAAAAGAAGATGACAGAGAGAGACGTGGAAACGTAGAGACAGAGACAGACAGAGATCGATCCTCGGGCTTGGTATCCAGGCAGGGTGATAACTTCAAGGAGCCTTATTTCCATGGGCAAGGGCACAAGGCACACGCTCCCATGCAACCAGCAGCGTGCATGCCTCTGCCCTTTTAAAGTGGGATCTCAGTACCAGACAAGAATGCTTCGCTGCCTCCTCTTTTCGGGATCCTGCCCCGAGTACAAAGAGATGCCCCTAAAGGAAGGAGGCAGCGGCTGCAGCCACCGCCCCCCAGAGTCCCCGGGGTCCCCGGCAGCCCCAGCCGAAGGAGGGGGTGGGGCTCGGGTACAAGCTCTTCCCGGACAGGGGCTTCGGGGGTCCAGTTAGCCGGGTGCGCGCTCACACCGGGCCCCCTGTCACCGCCCCCCACGCCCGTAGCAACAGTCAATCGGCAGGGCCCCCAGCCCGCCCAGGAGGGCACACCTGCCCCCACCCCGGGAGGCATGCCGGCTTACCTAGCTTCACATCCGCACAGCGCCGTAGCTCCAGCGCTGAGGCGGCCCGCCTCACACAC
>NW_025396679.1:0-7292 GCF_016433145.1 Gracilinanus agilis | reverse complement strand
TATGTATATATATATATATATATATTTGAGAAATAAGGACTTTATCATAGAAGCCAGTTTTAAAAACATTGTCCACTAGTTTCCTTTTTCTTTATTATTTTGACTGCTTTGACTATTTGTTCAAAGTCTTTTAAATCTCATGTAATCAAAATTATGGGGTAACTAGGTGACAGAGTAAATAAAAATCAGACCTAGTGTGAAGAAGATTCAACTTCCTGGGTTCGAATTTGATCTCAAACACTCTAGATGTATAACTATGGTATGTCATTTAATTCTGTTTGCCTCAGTTTCCTCATCTGTAAAATGAACTAGAGAAGGAAACGGCAAACTGTTCTAAAATCTTTGCCAAGAAAACTAAATAGTGTGGTATACAGAGTAAGTCATGACTGAAAATGACTGAACAATGAAATCAAAATTGCCTTCTTTACATCCCATAATGTTCTCTGATTTGTCATAAATTCTCCCTTTATCCATATATCTGGCAGATAAATTATTTCATGCTCCCATAATTTGCTCATCATATTAATCTTTGGGTCTAAATCATGCATCCATTTTCACCTTATCTTAGTATATGGTGTGAGATGCCAAACGACTTTCAAATGAGACTATTGCTTTTTCTCATTCTCTATGTGGTCCCCAAACTGGACTTTCAAGAAGTTATTAAAGTAACCCGACACAACTGGGTTCTCTGTCAGCTTCATATGATCAGTACCAGCAATCAATAGCTTGAATAAGCTTCCTCTAACTGGTATGATGTGTCCCACACCAGTCACTCCAGTTTATATTCCATTGTCAGAGTGGATAGAGCACTCAGCTTGGAATTGGGAAGGCTTGTGTTAAGATCTTGATTCAGGCACTTTTTAGCTGGGTTTCAGTTTTCTCAACAATAAAATGAAAATCCTAACTGCCACTTCCCAGGGTTATTCTCCAGATCAAATGGACTAATATTTGTAAAGCCTTTGCATATTGTGTGGCACACAGTAGACACTTAATAAATGGTTGTTTCCTTCCTTAGATTCCTTTGGGCCAAACCAAAACTCCTTTCACTTGGGAAAAATTTTTCAATTGGGGAAGACAGAAGCATAGAAGAAAATCTTACCAGGGAAGAGAGACATCAATAACACAGATAATGGAATGACTGTGATTGTGCTTTTGTACTGAAAGAGGGAGCCAAGGGACTCATTGTCAATTCTTTTCTCTTTTTCCTAGCCTTCATCAAGAATCAAGAGGTACAAGGATAGATGTTTCTTGTTTATCATAGGGAAGAAGTTCCCTCCCCTGATGTTTATGTTGAGACAAAGCCTCAATCCCTCTTCTCATTTTGGCTATGTTTTAGGGCTAAGAATTTTAATGGAATGTTTTAATTAAATATAACTCTCTCATTATGATAGAACTGTTTCGAGGAAGGAAAAAATGCTAATTTATTCAGCATTACTAGAATATACTTTGTATTTTCACTTTAGCAGTACTCATTTCTTCCTGCCCTTGCTTTCCTACTTTTGAATAATTTCTGTCCTCCCTACTTTTTTTTGCTGCCATTACAATCCTGCACTACTTCTAAGGTTTAACTCTAATCCCACATTTTCTGCTGTACCCATCTGTCCACCTCAATGAACTGAAGCTTAAAATGATCTTTTCTTTTGAAATCTTGTAGGGCATACTATCTAACATTTGATATATATGAAATACTACCTTGCATTATTAGTTTCCTCATGAGAGTAAAGAGTCTTACATTTGAAATTAAATCAACTTGTCTCAATTCCTCAGTCTATAATATACAACCAGCATGACTTTGGGAAAATCAGTTGACCTCTAGGCCTCTGTTTCCTTAGCTACATATGAAATAGTTGGACTTTCTGATCTCTAAATGTCAGCCCTGAATACCCAGCTTAGAACCTGTGATACTTCATGCTTTCTTATCAAAACAATATTTTAAACTTTCTCATTATGGAGACATGTTCATTTTTATAATTATATCCTTCACGTTGTACCTTTATGATCTGGAAAATCCTCTTTAAAAAATTTGGCCTCCATTTTATACCAGTGAAGAAGTCTGATTTTGTTTTAGTTTTTATTTTCTTTTTATGGTACCATATATGCATTGAGGTATTAGTATAAGGTATAAGGTGCATTAGATTAAAAAAACTAATTTTTTAAGATATCTCTGCATTTCTAGATTTTGTATTTCATTTACTGGTTTTGTGTTCTTATAGCAAACTTTACCTTCTTTCTTATTTTAATTTTAAAAGAGCAATGGTTCATATTTATGGTATTAGAAGATAAAATATGCTGATATTATGTAATACTATACATACATTTTATGCATTTCTGAATTTTTAAATTTTCTCTCCATCATGAGTTGGTCTGTACACGTCATTTTTGGCTTCCACAAAAATTCTAAAAATTCCTATTTAGTTTCTTATGCCAATCCATAATATAGTGAAATGATGGTGGGGAAAATCACAATGTGAAAGGGATATCTATATTTCTTTCTTTTCCCAATAGTACAGAAGACATTGATTTCCCTTGAGTTGGGATTGTGTTGAATATACCATGGTTGATGCAGCTATCAAGACAACTTCCTCAATGAGAATTCAGTAGCTTGAGAATAATAAGCAATGAGTTGTACAAGACCAAGCAGTGACACTGAAGGAGGGGAAGTACTAAAATAATAAAAAAATGAGATAGGGAATAAAGTTATACCTCAAATTTATTTATATAGCTCTAATGCTTTTTCTGAGTTATAATCTCCAAATGTTGAATGGTCATCTCTACCTAGGTTTTTCACCAGCCTTTCCCAATCTCCCCTCCTGAAGTCACTCCTACAATTTTACCAGTTTCTGTTAAAGGCATCACCATCATTTCACTATTAATGTCAGATCATCTTAATCTTACTCACACTCCTTGATTTGACATATTTAATCAATGCTTAAGGCTTAATTATTTAACTTCTTTATTATTTTTTCTGTTACTTTTTAATTTCTTTTTTATGTTTGTTTCTTCTACATTTTTTTAACTTTTTAATTTTGAGTTCCAAAATCTCTCCCTTCTCTCACAACCTCACCCACTCATTGAAAATGCATTCAATATGATATCAATCAAAGAAGTGGTTATGCAAAATGTTTCTGAGAAAATAAAGTAAAAAAAGTAAAAATATATTTCAATTTGTTAATTGTTAAAGATATTTCCTAAAAAATAAAATGAGATTGTAATATTTGAATTTTTACTCAGAGTTCAATAGTTTTCTCATTGGGGAGTGATTTTCATTTAATCATGAGTCTTTTGAAATTATTTTGGACTATTGTATTGATCAGAGTAACCAAGTTGATCAGCATTACAACACTGCTTTTCCTATGCACAGTAATCTCCATGTTGTTCTGACTTCATTTTGAATCAGTTCATATAGATCTTGTTATGCCATTTTTTCCTGAACCATCCCCCTCATTACTTCTCATAGTACTTTATCACAAAAATAGGCCACAGTTTGTTCACCCATTCCCCAATAATGAGGATCTTCTCAATATCCAATCCTTTTCTAATATGAAAAGAATTGCTAAAATATTTTATACATATATGTTCTTTTCTTTTAAAAAATATGTCTGTGATGATGGGCACTTCATCATCAATCAGAGACTGCAAAAGGTGGGAGAGATTTGGATTTGTTTCCTGCACTGCCATTTGGTGTAAGTCTAATATAGACTAATTTTTAAAAAATTCTCAATTTTCAGATTTTAGGCCAGAGCATCCATGAATTCTAGCCATTCACTAATTCTGGTTTCTTGATATCATATAGAGAGATATGACTCCATCTCCTGTTAAAAGCTGTAAACATTTTCTGAAGGTAGCCATTTTCTACAAGGAGCATGAACATGTGATTCAGAGTTTGGAACCCCAAGGAAACCAGGAGGCAGTTGAGAAATGGTTAGAACATTTAAAAGGAAGTGAACCACAGGGAGAGTTTGGGTGAAGGGTGGAAGAGAGGTTCTGGGACTCTCTATTGAACCCTAGTTATCCTCATCAGGATTGTCATAGCCTGATCTATTGTGCTGATTTAAGCTGTATTTGCCAATCTCTGCTATTGCCTACACTCTGCGGCAGATATATATTTCATCAATTTATACCAAGAATAACAACATCAAACCATCACTGACAATCTATATCTTATACCTGTTATCATCCAGCCTAGCTAGCTCTTCACTCCATTTAGCTAAATACTAGGAGCTGCAGTAAGCTATAGGGTGGAATGCTGTCAAGGACTGTGCCCTGAGAAGGAGGTAGCCTACTTTCTAATTGAATTAGATAAAGTGTTAGATATTCCTGATTCCTCTCCAGTTTCTACATTCTCTTAATAAATTAAAGAATTTACTTTGTTTCTTTTTTTAATTAATTTTTTTTTAATTTTAGAAAAAATTTTCATGGATACATAATTCATATTTTTACTTTACCCTTCACCCCCTCAAACTCCCTCCCCCAATAGCTAACTCTCATTTCGACTGGTTTTAACATGTGTGGTCAGTAAAGATTTATTTACATATTATTGACAGTTAAATTGGTGTGGTCCTTTCGGGTCTACATCCCCAATCATGTCCTCATCAACCCAAGTGTTCAAGCAGTTGTTTTTTCTTCTGTGATTCCTCTCCTGTAGTTCTTCCTTTGAATGTGGGTAGCTTTTTTTTCCCATAAATCCCTCAGAATTGTCTTGGGTCATTGCATTGCTGCTAGTACAGATCTCCACTACATTCAATTTTACCACAGTGTATTCTCTCGGATTTTTTAAGTAGACCATCATATCATCTGCAAAGAGTGATAGCTTAGTCTCTTTATTGACTATTTTAATACCTTCAATTTCTTTTCTTCTCTATTTGCTACTGCTAGTGTTTCTAGTACAATGTTAAAAAATAGAGGTGATAATGGGCATCTTTGTTTCACACCTGACCTTATTGGAAAGACTTCAAATTTACCTGATTGCATATGATGCTTGTCTATGGTTTAAGATATATACTGTTTATTATTTTTAGGGAAGGACCTTCTATTCCTATACTTTCTAGTGTTTTCAGTAGGAATGGCGGTTGTATTTTGTCAAAGGTTTTTTCAGCATCTATTGGGGTAATCGTGTGATTTTTGTTTGTTAGCTCTTTGATATGGTCAATTATATCGATGGTTTTCCTAATGTTGAACCATCCTTGCATTCCTGGTATAAATGCCACCTGAACATGATGGATAACCAGCTTGATCACTTGCTGGAGTCGTTTTGCTAGTATTATATTTAAGATTTTTGCATCTATATTCATTAAGGAGATTGGTCTGTAATTTTCTTTCTCTGTTTTTGATCGACCTGGCTTTGGAATCAGTACAATATTTGTGTCATAAAAGGAATTTGGTAAGACTCCTCTTTTGCTTATTATATCAAATAACTTGTATAGTATTGGGATTAATTGTTCTTTGAATGTTTGATAGAATACACTTGTGAATCCATCAGGCCCTGGCGATTTTTTCTTAGGTAGTTCTTTGATGGCTTGTTCAATTTCTTTCTCTGATATTGGATTATTTAAGTATTCTATTTGTTCTGCTGTTAATTTAGGCAATTTATATTTTTGTAAATATTCATCCATATCACCTAGATTGCTAAACTTATTGCCATATAATTGGGCAAAATAGTTTTTAATGATTGCCTTAATTTCCTCTTCATTAGAGGTGAGGTCTCCATTTTCATCTTTGATACTCTTAATTTGGTTTTCTTCTTTCCTTTTTTTAATTAGATTTACCAGTACTTTGCATATTTTATCTGTTTTTTTCAAAATACCAGCTTCTAGTCTTATTTATTAATTCAATAGTTCTTTTACTTTCAATTTTATTAATTTCTCCTTGGATATTTAGTATTTCTAATTTAGTTTTCATCTGAGTATTTTTAATTTGTTCATTTTCTAGTTTTTTAAGTTGTATGCCCAATTCATTAACCTCTGCCCTCCCTAATTTGTTAATATATGCACTCAGTGATATAAAAATATTCCCCTTAGAACTTCTTTGGCTGCATCCCATAGGTTTGGGTAAGATGTCTCATCATTGTGATTGTCTTCAATGAAGTTATTAATTGTTTCTGTGATTTGTTCTTTCATTAAATTATTTTGGAGAATCATATCATTTAATTTCCAATTAGTTTTTGGTTTGCCTCTCCATGTATTCTTACTAATAACTATCTCATTGCATTATGATCTGAGAAGGCTACATTTATTTTTTGTGCTTTTTTGGATTTGTTTTCCATGTTTCTGTGCTCTATTACGTGGTCTATCTTTGTGAATGTCGCATGTGCTGCTGAAAAGAAGGTATATTCCTTTTTGTCTCTATTTTTCTCCATATATCTATTAACTCTAATTTTTCTAGGGTTTCATTGACCTCTCTTATCTCTTTCTTATTTATTTTTTGGTTTGATTTATCTAGATCTGACAGGGGAAGGTTGAGGTCCCCCACTAGTATGGTTTTGCTATCTATTTTATTCTTGAGCTCCATTAGCTTCTCCGTTAGAGATTTGGAAGCTATATCATTTGGTACATACATACTAAGTACTGATTTTTCTTCATTGTTTATACTGCCTTTTATTAGGATTTGGTTAACCTTATCTATTTTTACTTTGGCTCTGTCAAAGATCATGATAGCCACCCCTCACCTTCTTTTTCTCATTTGAAGCCCAAAAGATTTTGCTCCATCCTCTATGTATGTTTGTCTGTCTCATGTGTGTTTCTTGTAGACAACATATGGTTGGGTTTTGGTTTCTAATCCACTCTGCTATTTTCTTCCATTTTATGGGCAAGTTCATCCCATTCACATTCAGAGTTATAATTATTAAAATTTTGATTCTCTCTCCTAATTCTGTCCTTTCTTTTTTCAATGTTTCCTTCTATACCAGTGTTTTGTTTTTAATCAGTTCCTATAATCCCCTCCCTTGTTGTACTTCCCTTTCTCCCTGCTCCCTTCTTATTCCCCTCTTATTGTTCTTTAAAGCCATGTGGTGGTGCTCTCCCCCAAGCCCTCTCCCTCCCTAGTATTGGTTCCCTCTCCACCAGTCCCTTTGTTACCCTTCTACTTCTCTATAGGGAGTGAATCAATTCTCTACCCCAATGGATCTGATTGCTCTTCTCTCTTTAAGTTGATTTAAATGCACTTAAGTATTAACTATTTTTCTCTCTCTAACCTCTTTACTCTTAAGGTATATTGTTATTTTTCCCTGTTGGTCCCACAAGCTTCTTTATGGAATATAAATTTATTCCTTTTTGTTTGTTTTCCTATTTTTTTTA
>NW_025396678.1:0-934 GCF_016433145.1 Gracilinanus agilis | reverse complement strand
TCCTCCTCCTCCTCCTCCTCCTCCTCCTCCTGCTGCTTCTCCTGCTCAGAGTTCCTGCCTCCAGCTGCCAGGGGGACAGCCAGCCAGCAGCAGGAGGGTGCAGTATCCCAGCTTTGCCATTCTCTCTTCTTCTTCTTCTTCTTCTTCTTCTTCTTCTTCTTCTCACTCTGCTCTGCTCTTTTTTTTTTTTCCTGGAGTAGCTGTTTCTCCTCCCTCCCTCCCTCCCTCTTCCCTCCTCCCTCCTCTCTCCNAGAGTGAGTCTCCAGGAGGAGGAGGAGGAGGAGGAGGAGGGAGAGGGGGAGGAGGAGGAGGAGGAGGAGGCTCCTGTCTCTCCCCCCGCGGCCCCCTCCTCCCCACCCCCCAGCCTGGGGAAGCGGAGGAAAGAAACAGCCCAGAGTGAGGAGTGAGGGAGTGAGTGAGGGAGTGAGAGTGAGGGAGAAGACCGGAGTGGGGGGGCAGCCTCCCATCTTAGCCCACTCGAGTGTATTCAAAAAGTGAGAGGCCCCGAGCAGCAGCAGCAGCAGCAGCAGCAGCAGCAGCAGCAGCTCCAGCTCCAGCTCCAGCCCAGCAGCAGCTTCAGCAGCAGCAGCAGCAGCAGCAGCTCCAGCGCCTTCCTTCCCTCCCTCCTTCCTTCCCTGCTTCCCTCCCTCCCTCCCTCTCTCCCCATGAAGAAGAGTCCCCTCCTCCTCCTCCTCCTCCTCCTCCTCCTCCTCCTGCTGCTTCTCCTGCTCAGAGTTCCTGCCTCCAGCTGCCAGGGGGACAGCCAGCCAGCAGCAGGAGGGTGCAGTATCCCAGCTTTGCCATTCTCTCTTCTTCTTCTTCTTCTTCTTCTTCTTCTTCTTCTTCTCACTCTGCTCTGCTCTTTTTTTTTTTTCCTGGAGTAGCTGTTTCTCCTCCCTCCCTCCCTCCCTCTTCCCTCCTCCCTCCTCTCTCC
>NW_025396677.1:0-1029 GCF_016433145.1 Gracilinanus agilis | reverse complement strand
CGGACTTTAAGCTTCAAGGGAGAAGACGAAAAGCCCATCTCAGGAAGCTTTAGAAAAAGATTCTGGGAAGATGAGAGAGTAATTGGCAGTCTCCATCACGTCCCTATTCCCAGCTGGCTACTCTTGAGATCAGTGATAATGTAAGGTTCCCCTGGGGTGACATTTGGGATTCTCCAGCTGAGCTATCTCCAGTGAGAGAGCTCCTTCATTCTGTTTTGTGTAGTACAGAGTCTCCTAATATACCTTCCCTTATTTCTATTCCGCTATGATTTGGAGAAATGAGTTTCTTTGCTAAAAAGAAAAAACAAAAGACCTCACATAGAACATATATAATTTTCAAAAAAAAAAAAAACTTTATCTTCTGTCTTAGAATGAATATTGTGTGTTGGCTCCAAGGCAGAAGAGCAGTAAGGGCTAGGCAATGGGGGTGAAGTGACTTGCCCAGGGTCACACAGCTGGGAAGTGTCTGAGACTAGATTTGTACCCAGGTTTATCTCTATGCCTGACTTTCAATCCACCCAGCCACCTTGCTACTTCCAGAGATAACACATTTTTACAATTTTGTCTTAAAATGTTTTCTCAAGTGCTCTTTTTGGATCCCATGCCACAAGTAAGTTTGACAATACTCTCCCCTCCTCCCTTCCTTCCTCCCCCTTCTCTCTCTCTCCCTCCCTCTCTTCCTCTCTCTTCTTCTCTCTTTCCTCCCTCCCTCCCTCTCTTCCTCTCTCCCTCCCTTCCTCTCTCTCTCTCTCTCTCTCTCTCTCTCTCTCTCTCTCTCTCTCTCTCTCTCTCTCTTTTCTCACACACAGACACACCTTGAGATAATCCATCCACTTTTTGACAGCTCTGATTGTTAGGAAGTTTCTTCCTCAAATATTCGTGCTTGCGCTCTAAGCCTCTCTCCAAAAGGCATCCCAAGTGGGTGTATGCCAATGCCAACAAGATGAAAGATGAGTGCTACCTCCAGAGTCTCCTCCCCTTAGCTCTTTCCCATTTGTGATAGGGACAGCAGGCATGGACTCAAGGACT
>NW_025396676.1:0-5275 GCF_016433145.1 Gracilinanus agilis | reverse complement strand
AGACTTATTTTCAGAAGAAATGACTTGATCTTCTTGTATTCTTTACACCAGCCACAGTGGAGTGTTACAACCCAAGGATGAACGAATGGAGCTATGTGGCCAAGATGAATGAGCCCCACTATGGCCATGCTGGTACCGTGTATGGAGGGATGATGTATATTTCAGGTAAAGTAAACAGTGCTCATCTGTGTTGGGAAGGTGTTTTTTATCTTTACCTTGAATATAGTTGTCTATGATTTGCTAACACTGGATGCAAATTATTTCATGCTTTAAATATTGGACTTAAAAGAAACCTCAAAGTTTTGAAAGTCTTCATCTTCCCAGCTCACTGCTGCTCACCAAAAACGGACAGCATCCTCTCAGACGGACATATTTTACATATATATGTATGTATGTATCTATATATCACCCATGGGGTAAGGAATACCTTCCTTTGTTGGGCCAGAAAGGTGATTTCTTTGATCTACTGGATCTACTGGCTAGGCTCCTTCTGAAATGGGAGCAAACTAAACTCTTACTTGCATAAGTAAAAATTAGAGTCCATGAGAGAGGAGAACTTTGAAGGATTCAGAAATAAAATTTATTGGAGACATTTCACCTAGGGATAATCAAGAGTTGACCCTGGAGATTTTCTCTCTCTAGCAATGTAAATTAAATTGGAATATTTAGACTCCATTTAAAATACCCTCTACCAGGGGAGAATGTTAGCATTTCATGAAAAGCTTATTTAATAATATAGACTGCTAAATAAGTGGAAACAGAGGCCAGTGATGATAGTTTTCGCCTTGAGCATTATCACAAGTGAAGCAGTGTAACACCTGCTCATTCCAAAGGAGAGGAGAAAAAGGAAAAAGAGAGAGAGAGAGACAGAGACAGAGAGCTGAGAGAAAAGGAAAGATGTGCAGGGGATGGAGGCTGCTGAGAGGTTTCTAGCAATGGCCCCGACAAGCTCTATTGTCATGGGAGAGGCACTATAGCGCAGTGACAGAGCATAGGTTCTGCAAGCAGAAGCCCTGGCCTGGAATCCTACCTTTGCTTACTTCCTACCTGTCACTTGCCATCCACAGTTGTAAAATGAGGAAACTGGCTTAGATCAGGAGTTTTATATGCAAACATTAAAGTAGATTGACTTAGAAAACCACCAATTCCCATTAGTTATAGTGCAATGCATTTTTATATATTATATTAACCATTTCCCAATTATTTCTGGTTCTGCTTCACCCATATGGCAAGTTTGATACCTATGGCTTCGATGCTTCCTTGAGGCCTGAAATCCTCTAGTCCATGGGTTGCCATGCGGAATGTTGATTTCCTCTGTGAGGCCCAAGAGAGATGGGCGTTTCTTGTCTCTGTTGCAGCCTCGTTGTTCCTTGCTGGTCTGACACCAGCATTATAATGACAGAGTCCTATGTCAGTGCTTGATTAAACTACTTAATAGGGGTGCACAGCTCGCTTTGCTTACATTTATCCTCTTATAAACAAACAGTCCTCTGCTGAGTCCCCACTGGGGTACTTGTTGTACAATTGCCTGCAACAGCTTGTTTTCACCCCATTTGTTTGTGACGCATTGTGTTAGTCACCCAAGCTACCCCTCTGACCTCTCTGGGAAGGGCCCTTTTTTCTCTATTCTGATGGGTTGAAGATTGTTCAGCTGATGTTTAGTCCTAAGTTGACTTGAGATAGGTGTGCTTATGAGAGCTCCAAATGCTCCAACTCCATTAGCATCAGCTTATTGAACCAGGACCTCGGGTGGTTTTATTGGTTGGACAGTTTTGTTCCAGTAAGTACATTGTTGGGAATTGCGTGCCCATTCTGCAGGAGTAAGGCATGGAACAATACTGACGCCCTTCCCTCCTTTGCCTCCAGTAACAGACATGCTCTGGTCGGAATTGTTAGCAAGGGAACTCCATAGGAGAAAGAAGAGGGCGCCATCCACATGTAGCCTAGCCATGCTTTTTTGGAATGAGATTGTTGGCTGGTTTGGGAATGGGTGATACGGGACTTGAATTTTTCTGGGAACACTGATTAGGCTGTATAATGAAAACTGTAGGGCTGGGTGAGGAGCACCAAAAGATACAAGCAAGATAGTAGCGCTGGGGCCAGAAGGCTCAGCTATAGTGAACCTGGCTGCCTTTTCTGCCACCACCTCCCTCAAAGCACAACTCTGGGACATCTTTCAGGCTGAGCTGTGGCCACCTGATCAAAGCGCATGCTTCTTGGCCTCTGTACATGTGCATTGCCCTTAGCATACCTTGTAGCCTTGTATTTGTGGAAAAGTTTTCTAAATGAAGTGGGAAACTCATCAGGACAGTGCCTTCTTTTCCCTGGGAGTTCCTCTGGAATTCACAGGGCATTTTGAGGACTGTGCTGGGCACAGCAGAGATTATAAGTGAACATGAGATGTCTCTAAAGGTACATGAATGATGGATATGTGCTGCTTCAGACAGGATCACACCTAAGAGGATTAGGGTTGCCACCTGGAATACTCAATTAGGATTGCTAGGGAATCGTCCCCAGTCATCCAGAAAGGCCAGCAGTGCTCGGGAACCACAGGATGCCAAGGGTTCCTAGAAACTCAGGGTTATTCAGAGCCCATATTATTCCCATAGACCACAGGGCCTTGGGCTCACCATTCTGTGTACACCACCGGTCACCATAGAGGCAGGGAAATGGGAAAGGACTAGGAGATGAGTCGGTCTAAACATGGTCCGGCCCTCTCCCATTATTGTGCCTCTGGCAGGGGGCTGTGGGTGTGAGGTTCCTGATGGTGGCTTCCTTTGTTGATATTTGCCTCTTCTGTCAGTGAAGACCAGGGGGGCAAGGGAATGCTTCACTGGAGGCTTGCTTTAGGTTCCATGCATGCTCGTCGGGATCTAGAGAGGTTGAATCCATTTGGTAGATGACAAAAAATATGACCAAATACCCTGCAGGACTCAGCATCTACAAGTGGAGCTCTCTAGGGCCCTACCCACAGGACCTACCCAAGGTCAGGGAAACAACAACATACTGATTGAGTTTGAATTTACCAAACAGTTAGCCTCAGCCCATTGAGCTATCTCACCCCTCATCTGCCAGCCCCCTTCAAGGTCTCCATGACTAAAGCCTAAGCATACCCTTTAAATCACTAATGCCATGCAGCCTAGTCAGCACCCCTTAGGGGGTCAAGAGCTATGCCAAACAAATAATACTAAACAGAGTTCTTGTTAGATGGAGTCTGGTTAATTGAGGTTTTGTGACCACATACATTCCTGTGTTTTCCTAGGAATTGTCAATGTTTAGAGATTCCTAGGGTTGGCCATGTTTTGTGAATGATTGTGTTTGAAATTTCAGGGAGCTGAGTGGACATCATAGAAACTTCCATCTCTAGCTTGAAAGACCAGTTTCCCTTATGTACCCAAATGGCCACGCTTGTAGCTTTCTTCTTGATACAGATTTCACGGTTGTCTAGAAACATCTCTCTTCTAAGTGTTTCTTGGCTTCTTGTGGACTACTCCAGTCTTCAGAACATCAGACATGGTCATAAGCTCCCCACTGGCTGGCTCTATATTTTGAGATTGCTCAGAACCCTTTCCCTGTAGGAATTCCTTTGGTCCTCCTTATTCCTGAGCAGTAGTGGGAGGGAGCAGCTGTTACCCACTGTGGAAGTTGGCCAAGATAAGGAGAGTTAGCCCCCTGCTTGCACTACAGCTAGTACTCAGAGATGAAGATAGAAAGGTCTTCATTGCTGGCCTCCACTGTTTGACCATAGGTCCATTTCCAAGCAGCTCAGCCTCCTCTGTGGGAACCTTGGAAGCTGCTATGGTAAGGAAGTGCAGGAAGGGACAAACGTTTTTCTTTCCCAAGATGAAACACTAATTTCTTCTCTTTGTGGATCTGGAAATTTCTTGTCAGGTCCACATTTTAGGACCACTTTTCAAACACTCTCCTGGTCCAGTAACCAGGCCACAACTTGGGTCTCTACTGTGGCGTTTGGCCTCATTCTCTATCAGGGTGGTGCAAGCAGCAGAAAGCTCATTGGCCTTGAAGTCTATCTAGCACCTTGGGGACAGATCCTTCCTAGATGTGTGCCCTTGAGTGAGGCACCTCACCTCTCCCACAGCCTGACTTATCTTGCCAGTCAGATGTCTCCCATGATGCTGATGCTTCCTGCTAAGCAAGCGCCTTCGAGTGATTCAGAAATGAATGTGAGTGAGTGTTCACACTAGGCACAGCCTGCACACTCAATGCCTCTCTTTTTCACTCTTCAGGAGGAATCACTCATGACACTTTCCAAAAAGAGCTCATGTGCTTTGACCCAGACACAGACAAGTGGACACAGAAAGCTCCCATGACCACAGTCAGAGGCCTGCACTGCATGTGCACCGTTGGAGAAAAGCTTTACGTGATTGGTGGAAACCACTTTAGAGGAACCAGTGATTATGATGATGTTCTCAGCTGTGAATACTACTCACCAGCACTCGATCAGTGGACTCCAATTGCTGCTATGTTAAGAGGGCAGAGTGATGTTGGGGTTGCTGTGTTTGAAAATAAAATCTATGTGGTGGGTGGGTACTCTTGGAACAACCGCTGTATGGTAGAGATAGTCCAGAAATATGATCCAGAAAAGGATGAGTGGCACAAAGTTTTTGATCTCCCTGAGTCTCTTGGTGGTATCCGGGCTTGCACTCTCACTGTTTTTCCTCCTGAAGACAACGCAGGGTCCCCTTCTCGAGAGTCGCCTCTATCAGCCCCTTAAAAGCCACCCTGCGGGCTTGTGGGCTGCTGTCCTCTCTGGATCTGGGTCTGGGTCTGGGGATGCTTGTCCTTCTTGTTGCTTTTGTTGTTCTTTAGTAGTACCCTGTTAGGGCTAGCCTCCAACAGTTGGTCCCATGACTGGCAAACAACCAGGCCAGCATTGATGTTACTTGTGATATTTGTTTATTGTAGAATGTCTATCTGTGGTTAACAAAAGCATCCTGAACATGTATTCATCAGAGCCAAATGTTTAACCAATGAAAAAGCAAGGTGTTGTCTTTCAACTGTTTGGCTTCTGTGGATCCCTACTTTGTCCATCGGTGGGGTGGGAGGGAAGTGTGGCTCAGCTTTTGGGAGGAAGCTCAACCAGTCACCTTGGCAGTGGGATGTCGTTGCTCATTTGTAACCACGTTTTCTGTGCTTTAAGATGGAAAGGTATTTGCTTCTGGTTTTTTGAATGTAAGGGAGGCCATTTAAATGTTGCCTCCTTTTGTTTGTAAGGTACCTTAACCATCTCTCTCTCTCTCTCTCTCTCTCTCTC
>NW_025396675.1:0-8150 GCF_016433145.1 Gracilinanus agilis | reverse complement strand
GAGAGAGAGAGAGAGAGAGAGAGAGAGAGAGAGAGAGAGAATGAATATGAATGAATGACAATGAGAATGAATATGAATGTGTGTGTGTACGGTGTCCTTATTTTATTATTTGTCGGATTAGACATTTTAGTTATTCAATGCCCTCTTTTCCCTGCCTCCCTTCATTATATTACACAAATGAATAGCTAGACCTGTGTGATTTAGAAGTTCCCATTTTCAAACTGGGTTCAGGCAAATGAGCCAGATAAAGCAAATGACCATCCAGAATGTGAACCCTAATTCATACAAAGTTATGGATGAGTGGGATGCCTGTGACATTCTGGTCTAGGTGGGTGGTAATGAAGGCTCATACTTGGGGATGAAGAAGGTACAGTGAGCAGTGAAAAATGAGGATGAATTCAGGAGACAGAATTGCAGGACTTGGTAACTGATTGAAAATGGTCGATGGAGTTGAAGAAAAGGGTTAATATAGCCCCAAGTTTACAACTATGAATAAGCCAGTGAATGGTAGTACCACCAACAGAATAGCAAAGTCTGAAGGAAGAACCAGTTTACGGGGAATGTTCATGAATTAGCTCAGTGGGGGACATTTTGAATTTGAAGTGGGACACCCATTTGGACAAGCTTTGTAGAGATTACTTGGGAATGAAGATTTAAAAATCAGAAATGGACGAAGTCGGTCGTAGTGTAGCATAGTGGATTGTGCTAGACTTAAGAATCATGAAATCCTGGATTCAAAATCCTGCCTCAGAAACTTGCTAACTATGAATCGGACCTGTGTCCTGACCCTGAGCAAATCGCTTAACCTCACTTATTTTCTAAGTCTTTGGAACTTTGAGTTGCCAGCCTATAATTGGCAGCAGGAATTTCCTCACCTGGGAATTCCCAATACCCATGAAATCACAGGTCTAATCTTAGTCATCTCTCTGTGATATTTAGGTCAAATCCCTGTGATCTCATTGCCTTTTTGGCATAATCTTGACTCATGTTGAGCTTGCTATCCCTAAAAGCCTCCAATCATTTTTCTTCCCAATTTGTACTGTTGTTCCTTGCCCGATGCCAGCTACCAGACACTTTCTTTAAGGACTCGTTCCCCTACTTCTTTGGTCTCCACCCACCGCTCCTAGTATCGGTCTGGACCAGGTTAGGTCTTACAAACGAATGTCTACCTAATTATTATAACCAGAAAGGCAATCGATCGGCAGGCTGCCAACCAAGAATCACAGTAACATCATCTGCCGTAAATCATAAGTAGGGGTAGCTAGTTGGCACAGTGGTTAGAACACAAGTCTGGAATTAGGAGGATCTGGGTTCAAATCTGGCCTCAAACACTTCCTAGCTGTGTGACCAAGTCACTTAACCCTTTTGACCTAGCCTTTGTTAGAGTTATTATTAAGATCTAAAGTAAAGGTTTAAAAAGTAAAATAAATCATAGGCTATCCAAGTTGGAAGGGACCTTTAGGGGTCGTCTCATCCAGTACTCCCTTACCACGAGGAAACTAAGGTTCAGAGAGTTGAAATGAATTTTCCCAGACTTAAGAGTCTGGTTGTGATTAGTCCAACATCAGCTTTAAAAGGTCATCCAGAAATTGGAAGACTCCAGGAAGAGGAAAAGAGGAGATGGGGACCCAAAACAAATCTGTTTCTATTAATTAATTATAGCTCAGGTGCCATAAGGCCACCTATGGGAAAATGACCCAGCCCCTACTCTCTAGTACTGTTTGGTCTAGTAAGGGAGCTAATGATTGCAACATCAGCAATTATTATTTCATTTGACACATTAGAGAGATGTTGTTATTGTCCCCATTTTACAGATGAGGGAACAGAGAGGCTAAACGAATTGCCCAGGGTCTTCCAGCCAGGATGGGGAGGTCTTTTGGCAAAGAAAAGCCATTATGACGGTTGTAATCTAATTCTGTGGAAGGCTATGATGTGCAAGGAGTAGACTTATTCAGCTTACCCTGGTGGGTTGTTGATTGTCCTCCGTTTCCTAAGAGGACCAGTGACATCACAGGGTGAATGGACAGAAGGTATCCAAGTGGGTTTTGTCTCAGCCTGAGGAACAATTTCCTAATGATGAGAAGGGTCCAACAGTGAGGTGGAGGGTCTCCTTCTGGAATTCCTTGTGACTTAGGGCCATTCTAGCAGAGACCAATTGATTACTTGTCCAAGAATTTGAGCATGGGGCAGCTAGACGGTGCAGTGAGAGAGTGGATAGGTCCTGGAGTCAGGGAGACTCTTCTTCCTGAGTTCAGATCTGGCCTCAGACAATTCCTAGCTGTGGGACCTTGGGCAAGTCACTTCACCCTGTTTGCTTTAGTTTCTTCATCTGTAAAATGAACTGGAGAAGGAAATGGCAAACTGCTCCAGTATCTCTGCCAAGAAAACCCCAAATGGGGTCATTGCAGAACAACAACAACAACAAATAACAAAGAGTTTGAGCTAGATGACCTCAGAGATGCCTTTGAAAATGCAAAAGTCTGTGAGTCAGCACTTAGAGCCTGGTTAGGGGACCTTGCCTCTTTCAAAGCTTCTGTTCTGCTCTGATTTGTTGTTCCTGGCGTGTCCTCACATGGCCTTTTGTTTTTATTTATTTTTTTGTTTTTAAAAAACCTTTACCTTCCATCCTGAAATTGATACCAAGTTTTGATTCTAAGGTAGAAGAATGGTAAGGACTAGGCTATGGGGGTGAAGTGACTTGCCCACAGTCATACAGAAAGGAAGTATCTGAGGCCACATTTGAACCCAGGACCTCCTTGTCTCTAGGCCTGGCTCTCAATCCACTGAGCCTCCTACCTGACCCCTGGTATTTTTAAGAGAACCTTGCCACTTGCTGGGATGGCTAAAAGGTAACAAGAACCAATGTTTAATTATATTTTAGGATGTTATCTCTAAGCCAGGAGAGGGACCTTGTGCCTGGGCGTCACAAACTATAAATATAAGCCTGATGTGTTTTCCCCAGTCTCATTTCTGCCTAGGGTTTGAGTTTTTCAGTCCCCTTTTCATAAAGTTCATATTTGCTGATTTCTTAAATTTATCTTTCCCCAGTTCTGGGGAATGGAGCTTTCTGAGAGGTCCTGAGAGGAACAGGACCAAAGAGAGCATATGAAGATGATGGAGCCTCCAGCCACAGGCTGGTTTCCTTTAGGCTTTCCCAGACTCAAAGGCAGATTGGACATTGCTCTCAGCTTGAAATTGAAAAACAAAAACAGAATCCTGATTTTAATTCCAGCTCAGCCACTAACAAGCTTTGTATCCTGGGATGAATTACTTTCTTCTCTGGCCTCCATCCACTTCATCTCTAAAGGAAAGGAATTGGACTGGTCCATGGGCTCTTAACCTTTTTTGTGTCAATGGACCCCTTGGATAGTCTGGTGAAACCTAGGAACCCCTCATCACCATAATGGCTTTTTTTCTTTTTTCTTCTTTTTTATTGCTCCTAATCCAATATGAGCTGTATTATTTTCTTATTGTTTAAATAATATTTTATTTTTCTGATTACACATAAAAGCAATTTTTAACATTTTTTTCCAAAACTTTGAATTATAAATTCTTTCCCACCAATCCCTCTGAGTCAATAAGCAGTTTAGGTTATATATGTGCAATCACTCAGTGTAATGTTTTTTAATGCATAAAATAAACAAGGTTACAGAAGAAATCAATTATGTTGAAATAGTTATAAAACTTTTTTTCTTAAAAAAACCCTGAATCATTGATCCCTGATTAAGAACTCCTGGGCTGGTGGCAAAGAATTGGAACTTGAGGGGACACCCATCAGTTGGGAAATGGCTGAACAAATTGTGGTGGAAAATATAACTGCACCATAAGAAATGATAAACAGATTATTTAAAAACCTGGAAAGAATTATATGAGATAATGAATAGTGAAATGAGTAGAACCAGGAGAACACAGCCACAGAACTAATACTAGAAGTACAAGCTGAGAATGTTGCTGTCAGGCAGTGAACACAAAGATAAAACAGGAAAGACTTAATGTATATGAACATGTTGACCTCCATGACGATATCCTCTGTGTTGGGACTGGACTAGTGGATGGAATCTGTGAGGTAGATATGAAGAAAAAGTAAGTTCAACATAGAACTTGTGATTTCATTTATGTACCATCTTCTTTTTCTTTCTATATGGAAATGCTTGTTTTGTTTGAATCAAACTTTTATTAAATAAATTAATAATTTGTTATTGTATGTATTATTATCATGGACTTTTGGACTATCAAAGACATCTCTGAGGTCATCTAGCTCGATTAATAAATTAAACTTTTAGAATAATCATTTGAAAAATAAAAAAGAATCTCTGGACGAGGTGATTTCTTCTTTTTCTTTTCCTTTTTAAAACCCTTAGTTTCTGTCTTTAAACTGATCCTAAGTATTGATTCCAAGGCAGAAGAGCAGTAAGGGCTAGGCAATGGGGAGGGGGGCCTAAGTGACTTGCCTAGGGTCACACAGCCAGTATCTGAGACTGGATTTGAATTCAGGTCTTCCTGAGCTTGATCAGACATCGAAGAAGCCAAAGTCAATTACTGCATCCCAGGCCGTCACCAGGCATCCTGACTTTTGTCCTGCCACTGATGACTCTGGAAAAGAGAGTGAGGCTAAGGACTTTGTGCAGCTCTGCCTCACTTAAATCCAGGTCATGCCTAAGTCAAGACATCATCCCGTCAGGTCACTGGTCCTCTTCGAAAGTGATGAACAAAAGGAAAAGAAAACAAGGACAAACAACAACCGTTAGGGACTGCGTTGGGAGGCAGAGACAAAGGGCCCTCCAGGAGCTCCTGTTCTGACAGGGGAGACAGCATGTATAAGCATGTACTAGTGAAAACAAGATAATTTTCAGGTGGAGAAGAGTAAACTAAGCAGCTGGGGGCCAGTTAGTCTTGGATGGGGACCAGTTTGCCTTAGGAGATGTCACTTGAGCTGCATTTTGTAAGAAGTCAGGGATTCTAAGAGATGTATTATTATTCACATATTTCTCCATACTTTCTTAAGTCTAGGTAATCAATACCATGACAAATCAAGTCCTGATTGGTAACATTTGCTGATTTCCAAAGGATAAAGGCTTACACCAAAAATTTAGCAATCTGACTTTGTTTGACCTTGATCTAAGCCATTTAGCCTTTCTGAGCCTCCGTTTTCTCATCTATAAAACAGAGGCATAAAATTCCGTACCACTTGAGGTCCCTTCCAGCTTTACATTCATAATCCTATGATCCTGTGATTGAGAAAAGGATATGAATCCAGAGATTTTAGTTGTGGGGGAGAGAAGTACTTATATAAAATCAAATTTTAAATGTTTCCTTCAGAACCACTATGATTTTGTCAATGGAGGTACACCTTCCTCTAGTGCAGATTCCAACTCCCTTAGAAAAATGGGTTTCAAGAGTTGCCCAGCACTGAAAACTGATCTTTCTTCAGCCAGCCTGGGGATGGCGTGCCCTCAGGTGGCATGACCTACAGTCCCCTGATCTGGTTTAGAAACCTTTCCATCCTGGCAGGCTCAGCCAGATGAGACGGCTTTTGAAAGACCTTGGTCACTTCCATGCCACAATGAAGCTGTGGGGAGTAAGATTTGAAATCTATTGTAGGAATTTACTTTTGAGAGAATCCTCATGAAAGAAGAACCTTCCCACTGGACAGTCGTCCCATCTCCCATAAATAGAGATTGGCTTAAAGGGAAGTGTCCTTTGGCAATTCTCGAGGGTTCATAGCGGGAGTCCTTAGCCTGGGATCTGTGAACTTGAATGTTTTAATTATATTTGTATTCATTTATTAAATATTTCTCAATTACATTAAGAACTTTTTTACATTCATTTAAAAATGTTTTGAATTCCAAATTCCCTCCCTCCTTTCTTAGCCCTTCCCCTTACCGACTGAGAAGGCAAGTAATCTGGTATCGTGTGAAATGTGAGCTTGTTTTTAGAAAATATTTTAATAACTGTTTTTCTTTTTTCTTTCTTTGAAAACCCTCACTTTCTGTCTTAAAATCAATACTGTATATTGGTTTAAGGTAGAAAAGTGGTAAGGGCTAGGCAACAGAGATTAAGTGACTTGCCCAGGGTCACACAGCTAGGAAGTATCTGAGGTCCAATTTGAACCAAGACATTCCATCACTGGGCCTGGCTTTCAAACCACCTAGCTACCTCCATAACTGTATTTCAATCTAATTAGTTTTCTTTATAACCAGTTTTTGTCTTAAACATTTAAAAACAATATTCTACTGGGCATCATGGCTACAGGATTGTAATTCCAGGGAGACTGAGGCTGGTGAATCTCTTAAGCTCAGGAGTTCTAAGCTGCAGTGATCTAGACCAATTGGATATCTCACTAAATTCATCATTAATTGCTTGCACCCCGAGAAGTAGGGGGCTATCATGTTGCTTAAGGAGGATCCAAGGGGCACAAATGAGAAACAGACCTCTAATGGCAGTCCGTAGTGGGATCAGAATAGTTAGTAACTCCTTTTAAAACACAGCATTAAAAAAATGAAAATAATAAACATTTAAAAAATAAAACCTAGCAGAGTTGGGGCAGGTAAGTAAGCACAATGAATAGAAAGCCAGGCCTGGAGTCAGGAAGACTTCCTAGCTGTGTGACCTTGGGCAAGTCACTTAACCCCCTTAGTTTTCTCCTCTGTAAAATGAACTAGAGAAGGAAATGACAAACCACTCCAGTATCTTAGCAAAGAAAACCCCAAAGGTTTTTTGGTCATGAAGCATTGGACACAACCTCCTACAAGAACCTATGCTGCCTGACTTGTAGTTGTCCTGCTGAACCACCGGCAAAATGCTGCCTTGCAGATGGTACTGGTCTTTGAGGCTCTTGGTTCCAGAAAGGGGATCCCAGGCATCTTAAAGTGCATGAGAAAAAGAGTCCAGGGGCTTGATCATTTCAAGGTTTTTTTGACTCCAGGTCTCTTATCTGCTCAGCCACCTCACTATCCCCGGTATGTGGTGTTGTGTTGTTTTATTCAGTCACATCTGACTCTTCGTGACCCCATTTGGCATTTTCTTGGCAGGGTTAAGTGACTTGTCCTAAGTCATACTGCCACTTAAGCAATATTGATTGATTGGGCATTGCACATCACAGATTTAGAATGGAAAAAGGTCTTCAAGATCCTCTCGTCTGGCCTTTTTTCATTTTAAAGATGAGGAAAGAGACTCAGAGTGCTTAAGCAACTTGCTCAAGATTACACCAGCAGCTGGGTGGCAGAGTGCCCAGAACACTGCCCCCTGGAACTTGGAGACCCAAGTGCAGTTTCTCCCTCAGACCCTCATTAGCTAAGACTCTGAACAAAATTATTCAACCTCTGTCTGCCTCTTCTGTGAAACAAGAATAATAACATCAGCATCCAAGGTGGTTATGAGTATCAAATCTGTGAAGCGCTTTGTAGATCTAAATAAATTCTTGCAAAGGGACTGAGTCTGAATTTGAATTGTGAGGGCCTCTGATTGTACATCTCAGTGCTCTTTATTTCTGCCATGTTCTCTCATACTTACAGTTGATTGCTTTTCTATCTTTCCTCATCCCCCAGATCTGCGTTCTTCTCAGTTGTCTATTAGGGAAGGATGGAATGACTTGGGGGAGACTCCTCTCATCTCTCGGGGAGCTGAGGGAGCTTGTTTCTGTCCGAGGGCATTGCTTCTTCCCTCCCTCACAGCTCTTAACACAAAGCAATCCAGTCTTCACTTATATTTTTCTCATGCACTTTAAGATGTAACCCTCAATCCCTCCCGCCTGGGATGTACCATCTCCCTCACAAAGGCGCTTTGTCAGAGGAGACACAGAGTGTTCTCTGATCCCTCTGCATCCCATGTACTGTATTAAACCACTCAAGAAGCAAGATTACCCTCCACCAGTCCCTCCATGTACCATTTGGCATCCCCCTGCCCTCCCAGATGTCTCCCCATAGGAAGGGCTCCATGCCCCCGTGGAGAGAAGGGCTGTTGCCTTCCCAGTGCTGAGAGATAATGACTTTCTTCAAGAGTGTTCTGTTTTAGTTTAATTATCATGGAAATGCCTCCTTGTGTATTTGTGAAACCATTCTCCAGGGAGCTTGAAGTACTGCTCACACAGATCACACTCTCTCCCCCTCTCTCTCTCTCTCTCTCTCTCTCTCTCTCTCTCTCTCTCTCTC
>NW_025396674.1:0-12577 GCF_016433145.1 Gracilinanus agilis | reverse complement strand
TTAGCTCATCCTTGTTTCTCCCTGTTCAGCTTTCACTTTCTGCCTTACTGAGTCTTGGACCCCAAGGAGAAGTGGAACTGCTTTGGCATTTTCCCCTCCCAGCTTGGCTGTAGGGAATCTCTGCAAGTTCACCATCTTTGCTCACTGCTCACTGCTTCTTTCCCTGGAGCTCCTGCCCTTCCTCCCTCCTAGAAGTTCTCACCCTCACTCCTATCTAGCCTCCATCTCTGATGAGCCTTTGTTTTCTGGGGTTTTCCAGCATGCCCTGGTCCCCTGGGTTCTTTCAAAAGCCACCACTACCACCCTGAATTCCACTCAGCATCCAATGCAGAGGAGTTTCCTCTCTGGCCTGTTCAGGTGCTACCTACAGTGACTTCAGCTATTTTGTCTTGGATTTCACTAAGCACTAAACTGATAACTGGCACATAGTGCTTTGAGGCTTTCAGAAACTTCTACAATTTGATATAATGATCATTTGAACCTCTGCCTGTGAAGGTTGTTGGGGGACAATTACTAGGAAATAACAGCAATGTAAGAAAAAGGGTGTCAACAAAATCTTTCTTTTTAAAAACAAATATTGTGAAGGGAGAATCAACAGGATGTGACAACAGATTAGATGTGAGAGAGGAGAAGGGGTCAAGGATGGCTCCAAGGTCTCAAGCTTAAATGACTAAGAGGATATATGGATGCCATCATCAGGAGAAGGGAAATTGGGCAAAAGGAAAGATGGAAGACAATGAATTCAGTTTTGAGTTTGTCCAGTTGAAGGTGACAGGAATGGGTCATGTGGGAGTCCATCTTATTGTCCATTTTTTTTTATTTAAATATTTTATTTTTTTAGAAAAATTTTCCATAGTTACATGATTCATGTATTTACTTTCCCCTTCACTCCCCCTTCACCCCCTCCATAGCCAACACACATTTTCACTGGTTTTAACATGTGTCATCAATCAAGACTTATTTCCATATTATTGATAGTTGCCTTGGTGTGGTTATTTCGAGTCTACATCCCCAACCATGTCCGCATCAACCCAAGTCTTCAAGCAGTTGTTTTCCTTCTCCTGTAGTTCTTCCTCTGAATGTGTGTAGTGTTCTTTTCCATAAATCCCTCAGAGTTGTCCTGGGTCATTGCATTGCTGCTAGTACAGAAGTCTATTACATTCGATTTTACCACAGTGTATTGGTCTCTGTGTACAATGTTCTTCTGGCTCTGCTCCTTTCACTCTGCATCACTTCCTGGAGGTCTTTCCAGTTCACATGGAATTCCTCCAGTTTATTATTCCTTTGAGCACAATAGTATTCCATCACCAGCATATGGTTCAACCATTCCCCAAATGAAGGGCATACCCTCATTTTCCAGTTTTTTGCCACCACAAAATGCACGGCTATAAATATTTTTGTACAAGTCTTTTTATCTATGACCTCTTTGGGGTACAAACCCAGCAATGCTCTGCCTGGATCAAAAGGCACACAATCTCTTAGAACTCTTTGGGCATAGTTCCAAATTGCCATCCAGAATGGTTGGATCAGTTCACAACTCTACCAGCAATGCATTAATGTCCCAATTTTGCCACATTTCCTCCTGGGAGTCTATTTTAGGAATGGGATTAGAGGTGGATGATGGTTCAGACTTGGGAGTCAACTGCAAAGAAGCAAGTGAATTCATGGGACCCTGATGAGATCACCAAGGGAAAAAAGTGCCTAGGACAGGTCTTTGTGGGGATGGAGGATAACTCTCTCTTAAGGGTAAAAGGAGAATGAAGAACCAGCAAGGAGGACTGAGAAGGAATATATGGAGAAGGAGGAGGAGAACCATGAGAGGGCAATGCCCCAGAAGGCCAGGAAAAGAAGGTCATCCAGGAGGAGGAAGTGGTAAATACTGTGAAATCTCACTAAGAAAGGTCAAGGGGGCTGAGAGGAGAGACAGAACTGCCAGATTTTGTCATTGGTTACCACTGAAGGAGGAGAAGCAGGAACTTAATCCAAATGGCAGAGAGGGTAGATGAATGAACAAAGGTGAGAATGATGAAGTGGAATCGCTTAGTGGATAATACAAGCAATTTTGTCTTGGCATAGAGCAGTGACTGGAGAAAGAGATGGGATGAACTAATAAGGCATCAAATGGACAGCCATCCCAAACTTCTCTCCTCCCATCCCTGTCTCACTACAAATAGACCACCATCATTCTTGTCTTTCTGCCTCCACTCTCTTTCTCTCTGCTGGTGGTTCTAGATCCCCTGCCTAGATATGTCTCCCACTATACCCCATCCAAATTCTGCTGCCCTTTTGGACCCAGACCAAGGCTAATCTTTCCCCTTTAAATGGTCTGACTACTTCAGCCCTCATCCATCTCTTCCTTCTCTGGGATCTTCTCCACGCTCTCATTTTCATAGCTAATCACATCTCCCTTGAGTTCATTCACTGTTTCCTGGATGTGCTTATGCCATATTCCCAAAGTTAAATTGTAGATAAGCTGCCAGCATGAGCTTTTATTACACTCTTTTTTTTTTTTTAAAGAAGTTTTTTTTTTTTTTTTAACCCTTGTACTTCGGTGTATTGTCTCATAGGTGGAAGATTGGTAAGGGTGGGCAATAAGGGGTCAAGTGACTTGCCCAGGGTCACACAGCTGGGAAGTGGCTGAGGCCAGGTTTGAACCTAGGACCTCCTGTCTCTAGGCCTGACTCTCACTCCACTGAGCTACCCAGCTGCCCCATCTTATTACACTCTTTTATCCTTCTCAGCACCTGGCAAGCTCCATTAGTGTTATTTGTGATGAGGACTGCATTTTTCTTTGCACTGGGCTAGGGCTAAGGGGGAGTTGGAACTGTAGGTCACTTGAGGAATGTCTTAGCAAATTAAGGAATATAAATGAATATTATTGTGCCCCAAGAAATAATGAAAGGCATGGTTTGGGGGAAGAGAGGCAGATTGAAGGGAAAATAACCAGAACCATTTCTATGATAATGACAACATTCAGAAGCAACTTATTGTCATGGATGGTTGAGAGCAGAGCTCAGAAGGCAGGATGACCTGAGGTCTAGTTTGGGAAGGACCACATTTTAGCTGGGCAACTCTGGACAGGACACAACCTCTCCAAGACCCAAAGCAGATGCTGGGTTTCTCCACTGGCAGTTTGCACTCTAGCCTCATGGTATCTCAGGTCTTGCTCCTATGCGAGTCCCAACAATTCCCTAAAGAAAGACAACTTTGAAAGATTTACAGAATTTATAGAAGCATGTGATGCCCAACCACAATGCCAAAGGACCATCTACCCTCCCCCTGAAGGGAGGCGATGGTCTCCAGAGGCAGAAGGAGACACATACAGGACTGGACCTTTATTTGCTTTGAGCACAGAGATTCATTAGGCATATTTTATTTTTCTTTTCTCCTTCCCTTGTTTGGGGAGGGATGGAGGAATAGAGATTGGCGGGATGGGGCTGGTATTTTCAGGAAAAGGAAGAAAAGAGATCAAAGAGGGTCATTGAAGCATTCATAAAATACATACAGAAGGGAGCTGATAGAAATTCAAAAGCACAAAGCTGAGCATGATGGTTTTGAAGTGTAAAAGGGAAAAATGGGAAAGATTATGGTTGGACTGGATATTTAAAGTTTGGTAGTCAGGGATCGATTACTCAAATCCAAACAAGAGGCCCAAGTCCGGATGACTTTTATAGTGGTTTATTTACCCTTAGGAAGGTTGAAGATAGGGAAAATGAGAGAGAGAAACTCTGACCTAGACCAGAGGCCAGACCAGGGAGGCTTAGAGGCCCCAGCAGACGGGGCACAGAGATTAATTAAACAAGGCTTCTAACCACAAAGCCTCCTCTAAGAAGAGAGGCCTCCTTGAGACTGGAGGCTCCAGAAATGCCAAGGGAAGAGAAAAAGAGTCAGCCTGACTTACCCACATGACAATTCAAAGGGAAGCAGTCAGAGGTCTCACCTGAGCTCCTTCAACATCAAGTTCAAAGCACCAAAAATCCCCTCACAGGAAGTTACCATCATATTTAAAAGATAGCAATTTTTGTCACTTTCTTTGTCCACCTCCGGTTTCATGTGGACAGATGATAGCCTCAACCCTGTTTTGGAGTGCCCAGGGGGAAGTCCCTTGTTTTTGATTTGTCACTTACTATCACATGTGGGTCACAGACCTCTCCCTCCCCACTTAATACTAAGTTGGGTGGGGTGACATTATTTCTGGTTGCTAAAGTCTAAAGAATGAATGAGGATGAGCTAATTCCCTTTACACAGAAGGTAGAATTGAATGTAGACTTGAAAGGAAAAGTAAACTTTTAAGAAATTTACTATTTCAGCCAAATAGTCTTCAAGCTGTATCAGGCACCATGAGGATACAGAGAAGGCGAAAATTTGGTTGCTGCCCTCGAGGAGCTCCCGTTCTCACGGGAGAGTCAACATGTAAGCCACAAGATGTGATGTGTCTATGAAAGAGCATCTCAGAGGGAAGGCATTGACTCAGCTGGGAGGGCCAGGAAAGATCCCTCTGGAAGAGTAAGACTCGAGAGGGATGTGGAAGGAAGCTTGGCGTGGAGATGAGGAAGGATTCCAGGCATAGGGGACAGGATGACTTCTGTGATGAAGCATCTTCTGCAAGAAACAGCAAGAAGACCAACATCTTGGATTCTTGGACCTCTGAGGATGGGAGGGAACCAAAGGGTCAAGATCCTTGTGAAGCACTTGAAAAGCCAAATCAGAGGATTTGATATTTGATCCAGTAGGTACCTGGGAGCCACAGGGGGTTAGAGCAGAAGAGAGTAGCCTGGTCATTGGATCTGCTCTCAAGGAAGAGGATTTTGGCAGCTAAGAGCAGGAAGACCCTGGAGGCCAGGAGATAGACCAGGAGGCTATTGCAGTAGTTCAGAGGGAAGGCAATGAATAGGAGGCTGGGGTTCTATGAGTGGAGAGAAGATGATGTGTAAGAAGATAATAATACAATAATAATAGCTAGGGTGTATATAGCATTTTAACATTTGCAAAGTGCTTTACAAAGAATGATTTCTTTCATCTTGACAACAATTCATTTATGTCTTCTGAACCCCATTTGATATTTTCTAGGCAAAGACACTGGAGTGGTTTGCCATTTCCTTCTTCAGCTCATTTGACAGAGGGGGAAATTGAGGTGAACAGAGCGAAGTGACTTTCCCAGGGTCACACAGCCAGTAAGTGTCTGAGATCATAAATCAAACACGTGTATCTGCCTGACAGTGTGATGCTGAACCATCAAGACGTTAAGAAGGTAGAAATAAGATTTGGCACCAGCCTGGATGTGTGGCGTGAGTGTAAGTGAGGTTGTGAGCCTGGCAAGGCTGCTGGTTCTCTTGATACTGAGGGGGGAGTCTGGAAAAGGGGAAGGTTTGGGATGAAAGATTCTGAGTTTCGTTTTAGATGTGTTCAACCTGAGATGTCTCTGAGACATCCTGTTTGGAATGTCCAATGGACAGGCAATGATGCAAGGCAAGAAAAGGTGAGGTCTGGATGAATAGATCTGATTATCCTCTGCACAGAAGTGATCACTGAGATGGCCAGGGGAGAAAGTCCAGAGCCCAGGAGAGAGTCAGGGGAGATTCTGAATCAGTGAATCAGTGGACGTTATCTGGAGGGCGAATCTTCAGACAGGGGGGAGGACACCCAGGAGAGGGAAGGGTCCAAAAGCAGAGAGGAGAGAATGGAAGGAGAAGAGGGAGACAGACAGTTTTGGGGGCATCCCACAGAAGAAGGACTATAAGTATTCCTGGAGTACCAACTGTGGGGCTTTTCCCTGATTTCCTTTGACCTCTCCTTTGACATCCTGCTATGCCCTGAATCTCCCTATTGGGCCCTAGAAGGAGGGAATTTGGTGGGTGGAGAACGTGGGAATTAGCTTCTTTAGGCAGGCAGGGACAACCTTAAACCAAGCCATCACCTCATTTAGTAATCTGCTAGACCTTACTACATCAGGGGAGTGAAATTTATCCCCAGCTGAGGGGCTGGTTCCCTCAGCCTGATCTCTATCTTCTGTGACCCTCTCCCATCACTGGCTTCAATGTTAGCAACAGTTTCCAGACCTTAACCTTCTTCCCTCAACTTACCCTTGGCTTTAATAAGCCCCTTTGGCCTTTATTCAAAGAGCTTCTGGTGATTCATTATACCAACAACTAGGGCCAAGGCTGAAGAGGGAAAGATAACTTTCCTTTATTTCTTGAGGGCTAAATCAGGCATCCATCTTGGTCAGGAAGTGTACCAGGTTTCACTTTCTGTAGGCTAGGAGTTTCTCTCCAGAAGGGAGGGGCTCTTTACTCCTCCCCTCAAGGGAGCCTAGTAACAACAGGGAGGCTGACTAAACCTTTCAGCCAGACCCACACAATCTCTGGCTGACCCAAGTCATCCTGTACAAAGTTATAGTTATAGAGACCCAGCTGATACCACCCAAGCCCTCAAATACAAGCCTCTTATTAGCCTATTAGCTACCTTATTATTCCTTTATTACATTTCTGGTGAGCACAGTTAGGTTGAACAGCCTACAACAACAAAACAAAATGGGAGTAGCCAGGGTAATATTCATACTATCAAGCCTCTCAGTTCTGACTTGGTCCATGATGCAGGGAGCCATAGACTTTTGGTTCATTAAAGTACCTAAATTTGTAAAGCAGTTGCTAGAGATATATGTCTACTATAAATGGTGTGCATTGACATTGGCAAAATGTATTTGTTTTATCCCCACGGCTGTGGCTCTAATCAGACAGTATAGAGAAACTGTTATAATTTTACATCAGATTAATTATATAAATGTGAACTGTAGCTATCATCATCATCATATCCAAAGTGACCAGAGGAAGCATTTTTCAAGAAATATTCTCCTCTGTACTGATTGGATTTTCTCACTCACCCGTTTTCTGGGGAGATGGTCTTTAGTCATCAGAGCTAGCCTTCCTATGTCAGGTTTTAAGATTTGCTCACAGTACTTTACACATTTATTTTCTCATCTTTACCACATATTCGCTGAACTATATCCCCAATCCACAGTTTTCTCTACCCAAAAATATAGCCTCCTGCCAACAGATGTAAATGCCCAGCTGTGTCTGGCCTCTCTCTCTGAATGATGCTAGTCCAATAAAAGGGGGGTCCTTTTCATCAGGATCACATCTCACACCTGGAAATTGCACACCCCAATTCTACATAATAGTGGTCACCTGTCAGAAACCCAGAGCCTGTTTGGCCCTGAGCTCAGCCCATTTGCTCAGCAGGTATTCACAGCCTCCCCTCAAATGGGTCAAAAGCTTTGCCAAAATCAAAGAAAACTATGAAGCAGCATTTCACGTGAACAGAAATGGAGGCAGACTTGGAAAGAGGCACACGTGCCCAAACCCAGAGCTTTTCTATTTGTGTCAGGCTCTTTGTCTCCAGGTGGGGTGACGAGTAAACAAAAAGCCACTTTGAGGAGTCTTAAAGAGGGAGAGAAGGACAACGAGCCAATGCTGGTCCACACAGATGCTGTTTACCTAGTGGAAATGGCCCCAACCAGGCCACTGACCACTGGTCTAAAGGGCCAGTTTCCACAGCCTCCAGGATGGGCTCCTAAAGGACTCTCTCCAAAGGACCACCATACTCAAGAGAAGAACATGTAAATGCAGTTCTTCCCCAAATGGATGTCTTCAAAGAAGCTAACTGCCCATCAGTGTGGAGAGAAGTCAGATCTCGGTCCACTTTCCATTTCCATTTTAGGAAGCATCTGAGGCAGAATGTGGCAAGTTCCAGGATGGAGATCTAAAGAACATGTCATAGCACAGGGGTCAGAAGGGACCTGAGTCACCCTCTAAGTCACCTCTGTTGTCCTGCAGGGAAGAGACCTGGGGGACAGATGTGCCCAAGGCCACACTCTGGGGTTCTGGGAGAAGTTTGGGGAGGCAGGAGCTGAAAGACTGATGAAGGCTTGATGGAGAAGGATGCCCCTGAGCCTTGAAGGAAGGGTGGGACATCAACATGTACACAGAGGCTCTGAGCCTGGGCTAGGGAGAGCAAGAATCCATGTTAGCAATGGGGAGCAGTAGGAGCAAAGAAAGAGATGGGGAGAGAGAGGAGGATGTGTACAAGAAACTATAGCAATGGAGCCTGACAAGAAGGGACACAATAAGTAGCCCTGGCATGACTAAAGGGGATTACTGTGCTCAGTGCCAAAGCAGGAGGCGGTACTTGATGTAGCAGTTAATAGGGAGCTTTGGAAGGACTTTGAGGGCAAGAGTGGCAAGATTGGATCAGTTCATAACTCCTCCAGCAATGCATTAATGTCCCAGTTTTGCCACATCCCCTCCAACATTCATTACTCTCACCTGCTATCATTTTAGCCAATCTGCTAGGTGTGAGGTGGTACCTCAGAGTTATTTTGATTTGCATTTCTCTAATTATTAGAGATTCAGAACACTTTCTCATGTGGTTATTGATACTTTTGATTTATTTATCTGAAAATTGCCTACTCATGTCCATTTAACAATTGGGGAATAGCTTGATTTTTTATACAATGGATTTAGCTCCTTGTGTGTTTGAGTAATTAGACCTCTGTCAGAGTTTTTTGTTATAAAGATTTTTTTCCCAGTTTGTTGTTTCCCTTCTGATTTTGGTTGCATTGTTTTTGTTTGTACAAAACCTTTTTAATTTAATATCATCAAAATTATTTATTTTACATTTTGTAATTTTTTCTAACTCTTACTTGGTTTTAAAATTTTCCCTTTCCCATAGATCTGACAAGTGTAGTATTCTGTGTTTACTTCATTTAATTATAGTTTCCTTCTTTATATTCAAGTCATTCACCCATTCTGAATTTATCTTGGTGTAGGGTGTGAGATGTTGATCTAAACCTAATCTCTCCCATATTGTTTTCCAATTTTCCCAATAGTTTTTGTCAAATAGTGGATTTTTGTCCCAAAAGTTGGGTTCTTTGGGTTTATCATACACTGTCTTGCTGACATCACTTACCCCAAGTCTATTCTACTGATCCTCCCTTCTGTCTCTTAGCCAGTACCATATCGTTTTTTTTCTGATCCAACCATTCTGGATGGCAATTTGGAACTATGACCAAAGAGCTCTAAAAGACTTCCTGCCCTTCGATCCAACTATACCATTGCTGGGCTTGTACCCCAAAGAAATCATTGATAAACAGACTTGTACAAAAATATTCATAGCTGCGCTTTTTGTGGTGGCAAAAAACTGGAAAACAAGGGTATGCCCTTCAATTGGGGTATGGCTGAACAAATTGTGGTATATGCTGGTGATGGAATAATATTGTGCTCAAAGGAATAATAAACTGGAGGAATTCCATGTGAACTGGAAAGACCTCCAGGAAGTTATGCAGAATGAAAGGAGCAGAGCCAGAAGAACATTGTACACAGAGACTGATACACTATGGTAAAATCGAATGTAATGGACTTCTGTACCAGCAGCAATACAATGACCCAGGACAATTCTGAGGGATTTATGGAAAAGACGCTACCCACATTCAGAGGAAGAACTGCAGGAGTGGAAACACAGAAGAAAAGCAACTGCTTAAACACATGGGTTGAGGCAGACATGATTGGGGATGTAGACTCGAAACTACCACACCAATGCAACTATCAACAATTTGGAAATAGGTCTTGATCAATGACACCTATTAAAACCAGTGGAAATGGGCATCGGCTATGAGGGGGGGGTGCTGGGGGGAATGAAGGGGAAAGTAAGAGCATGAATTATGTAGCCATGTTAACTTTTCTAAAAAATAAAAATTATTAAATGGAAAAAATAATATGGAAATAAGTCTTGATGTATGACACAAGTTAAAACCAGTGGAAATGCACACCGGCTATGGGGGAGAGGGGAGTGAAGGGAGGGTGAAGGGGAAAGTAAAAACATGAATCATGGAACCATGGAAAATTTTTCTAAAAAATAAAATATTAAAAAAAAAGAAGAAGTACCAGCCCCCCCCCCACAAAAAAAAGAGTGGCAAGATTGGGGTGGTGCATTAGTAAATCAAATCAAGCTGAAGAGATAGTTGTTAGAGACCTAAGTAGATAACGTCCGAGTATTGTTCTAGGAACCAAGATTCCAAGGTGAAAAACGCTGCCACTCAGCACTTTGAGAAGTTTTGTCTTTTTTAATATTTTATTTATTTTAACCAGCCAATTAAACCTTCTCACTCTCCCACTCCAATCTCTCCCTACCAGTGAGAATACCGAAAAACCCCAAAACCTATTACAAATATGTATAATTAATCAAAACAAATTTCCATATTGACTATATGTCCAAGAATCTATTTCTCTAATTCTGCATTTGAAATCCTTCGCCTCACTGCCAGGAGTGGTTGGGCAGCATGTTACATCATGGGTCCTCTCCTGGTTGGTCCTTACTCTGATAACAGATGAGTTCAGTGATAGTCTATGATATTTACACCATAATTTGTAGTAAGTACCAATAGAAAGGTAGATCAGTGGAACAGAACAGATATACAACAAACAGTGGTAAAAGATTATAGTAACCTTAAATTTGATAAAAGTTTAGAGCTAAATTTTGGGGATAAGAACTCACTGTTTGGTAAAAATTTAGGTTGGCAGAAACTAGATCTATGGCAATAGCTTATACCACTCAATAAGATAAAAAATGTATACATGAAAAACCCAGGGGAAGTGCTCATTGGCTACAGGAGGGAGTGGAAGGAGGGGAGGGAAAGAATATGAATCATGGAACCATGGAAAATTTTTCTTAATTAATCAATAAAATAAAAAATAAAATTTAAAAATGTATACATGACTAAGACATAAAAGAGGCTATTATAAGTAAATTAGAAGAACAGGGAACATATTATCTATCAAATTTATAGACAGGAGAGGAATTTATGAGTCAACAAGAGATGGAGAGAATTGTGAAATATAACAAGAATCATTTTGATTACATTAAATTAAAAACTCTAAAATAAAAACTTTCAGGAGCATGATAACCACCATCCAGTGCTTCTAGTCAAGGTAAAAATCCTGTAACCACTCATGCATTTTAGCATCTAGTAGATGCAGTGGGATAAAGTGCCAGATCTGCAGTCAAGAATATACATTGTCCTGAGTTCAAATCTAGCATCAGCCACTTACTAGCTGTGTGACTCTGACTAGCTGTAAGCAAATCACTTACCTCTGCCTCAGTTTCCACATCTGTAAAATAAGCTGGAAAAGAAATGGCAAACCACTCTAGGAAAAAGGCTAAGGAAAATTATATCATGCAATCATAGCTATACCAAGGAAGAAAAGATGGGGAACAGGTTGATATTTGAACCTCACCCTCATCTGAACTGGTCCAAAGAAAGAAGAAAACATACACACACACACACACACACACACACACACACACACACACAAAGAGTTGGAAACAAAAATTCATTTTACTCATAGGAAATATTAGGGAAAGTTGAGAAGGGGGCAGGGAGAATTAAGAGGAAAATTATGTTATAGGGGGGATTAGCCCTTAGCAAAACAAACTCTAAGGATGTACAAAATATTTATAACTTTTTTGGAGGAGGCCCAGAATGGGAATCTGAGGGAATACTCATAAATTGGGGAACAAGTAGTCACATTAAGGTATGTAAATTTTATGGAATAGTATTATGCTGGACTCTGCTCAGGGTAAGAACCAACCAAGATTTTTAGACTAATGATGAAACATGTGACTCCATTCCTGATAGAGAAGTGAAGAAGTCAGAAAGCAGAATGAGATCCATTTTTTTTTAGACATGGATAATATGGACATTTCTTTTCATTGACTCTACAGACTGGATGGGGTTGGTTTTTCTCATGCCCTGAAGAGGCCAGGATGGTGGAGGGGGAATTTAGAGTAAGAAAGTGAGAAGGACTGCTGCTGATTAAAACAAAATATTTTTAAAAAATAAACAAAATTGTTTGTCTTTATAATGTTGTTATTGCCCAAATTGCTTTTCTTGTTTTGATTACTTCACAATTCATCAATTTCCATGTCTTCCCAACTTTCACTGAAACCATTTCCATCATCTCTTATGGCACAATATACTATTCCACTTTATTCATATACCATAATTTGCCCATTAATAATATCAGGCTTTATTGTTTAGTTGCTTGTTTGTTCTATAAAAGATCTTACCTGTCAAATGAGGGAATTAAGTTTTAACCAAATTTCCAACATCCCTTCCTCATAGAAACTCCCTCTAATATGTTATCTTAAATGGTCCCAGATTGAATTTTTCTCACAAAGGTCTTCTCTCTTTCTAATTTTATGTTCACTTTGAAAATAATACCCAGGGGCAGCTGGGTAGCTCAGTGGATTGAGAGTCAGGCCTAGAGACAGGAGGTCCTGGGTTCAAATCTGACCTCAGACACTTCCCAGCTATGTGACCCTGAGCAAGTCACTTGACCCCCATTACTCACCCTTACCACTCTTCCACCTAAGAGCCAATACACAGAAGTTAAGGGTTTAAAAAAAAACAAAACAAGAAAATAATACCCAGTGAGTAGAAAAGTATAAACGTATGATTTCAAAATTTGAAATCCTGACTGACTTCTTATTTTTACTGTGCACGAGAAATACTTCAAGTCAACAA
>NW_025396673.1:0-4544 GCF_016433145.1 Gracilinanus agilis | reverse complement strand
AAGGTGTTTTATAAGAGGGTTTTAGCAATACAAACACCAAGGTATTTGATCAATCTAGAATAAACAAAATAACAAAGCCATTGAAGGTGCTTGCCAGGGGTAGGGTTTGACACTCTGCAGTGTTGACTCTGACGAGTCCTTGGCCAGGGTCCATTTGCCATCTACAGAGAGGCTTGTGTGTTGACCCACAAGTTAAGTTTTTAATATGAACCAAAATAGAGTATTAGAGCTGAAAGGGGACTTCAAAATCAACTTTATCCAATTCCCTCATTTTATAGCAAGGGAAACTGAGGTCCAGGGGAAGCAAAATGCCTTACCTAAAGGATGAGAGAGAGAGAGAGAGAGAGAGAGCTGATACTCCCTCCCTTTCCTAGTTTATGATGGGAAGTAAATCTGTACTTGTTGCCCAAATGATTTATTTGCTCCTGGAAGGAGGAAGCTGTAAATAAAAGAGATAAAGCCCAACTTTGAGGGTTCCATGGCTGTTTGTCAACTATGCATTCTTAAAGACTTTGGACAGGCAAAAGATTGTGTTACTTTAAAGAATACAAAAAAAATTAAGAGAAAAATACTTCTGATAATCATGATTTCAATAAGTCAAATTAACTTGAATCTCTAAGGCATTTATCATATGAATTTTATAGCTCTTTGTGCCTTAGTCCTCCTCTAGAGAGCAAAGGTTTCTGCTGGCTTACCTAAACTTTTTCTCCCCTCTAGACTCTAGCTCAAGGCTTGTGGGCAAAAGCTGTTAACAAATGCTTTTTGATGAATTCCTGGGTAATCTAAGGCAAATCACTTAACCTTTCTGGATCTCAAGTTCATCTTCTGTAAAATTGATTAGACTATTTCTAACGTCTTTTTCAGGGCAACTAGTTGATGCAATGGATAGAGCACCCTCCCTGGAGTTAGGAAGACATGAGTTCAAATCTAGCCTCAGACACTTACTAGTTGTGTGATTCAGGGCAAGTAACATCATCTTGTTTGTCTCAGTTTCCTCATCTGAAAAATAAGCTGGAGAAGGAAATGGTAAACCACTTCAGTATCTCTGCCAAGAAATCCCAAAAGGCCTTTCCTTAAAATGATAGCTATAAGAGGCAGCCAAGAGGCTCAGTAGATGGAGCACCAGGCCCAGAGATGGGAAGTCCTAGGCTCAATTCTGGCCTCAGATGCTTCCTAGCTATGTGACCCTGGGCAAGTCACTTAACCCCCATTGCCCACCCCTTACCATTCCTCTGCTTTAGAACCAGTATGCAGTACTGATTATAAAGAAGGTAAGGGTTATTTTAAAATGATAAGTAGTATCCATCTAAAATCATCAGTAAGTAGGGGCAGCTGGGTGGCTCAGTGGATTGAGAGCCAGGCCTAGAGATGGGAGGTCCTTAGGTTCAAATCTGGCCTCAGATACTTCCCAGCTGTGTGACCCTGGGCAAGTCACTTAACCCCCATTGCCTAGCCCTTACCACTCTTCTGCCTTAGAGCCAATACACAGTATTAGCTCCAAGAAGGGAGATAAAGAGTTTTAAAACAAAATAAAATCATCAGCAAGTATCATATGCAACAGAGATAAGTTAGAAGCCTTCCCAATAAGATCAGGGGTGAAGCAAGGATGCCCATTATTACCACAATTATTTAATATTGTATTAGAAATGTTAACTTTAGCAATTAAAGTAGGAAAAGACATTGAATTAAAGTAGGTAATGAGAAAACTAAATTATCACTTTTTGCAGAAGATATGGTAGTATACTTAATGAATCCTAGAGAATCAATTAAAAAACTAGTCAAAATAGTTTATTTTAAAGAAATAATTAGCAAAGTCACAAGATACACAAGAAACCCACATAAATCATTAGCATTTATTACCAACAAAATCCAGCAGCAAGAAGAGATAGAAAGAGAAATTCCTTTTAAAATAACTCTAGACAATATAAAATACCTGGGAGTCACTTGCCAAGACAAACAGAGGAATTATATGAACATGGTTATAGAAGACTTTTGACACAAATAAAGTCAGATCTAAACAACTGGAAAAATATTCATTGTTCATGGGCAGGTTGAGCTAATATAATAAAAATAATACTTCTACCCAAATTAATTTGCCTATTCAGTGCCACAGCAATCAAACTGCCAAAAATTATCTTATAGGACTAGAAAAAAATAATAAATTTCATTTGGAAGAATAAGAGATCAAGTATCTCAAGGGAATTAATGAAAAGAAAATATTAATTAAAGTGGCTTAGCAGTACCATAATTCAAACGGTCCTAGAAAACAGTAACTGTCGGAGGTTCCCGGTTAAGATGGCGGCAGAGTGAGAAGCAGCTCTTAACCTCTCCTGACCAAAACACACAAAACTCCTCAAGGGGACATAAAATCAAGTCCAGACGAATAGAGGAACCCCACAACAGGGCACAGCGTGGAAGGTACGTGGAATCAAGGCATCTCCATGCTATAAAGGGGTGAAACAGCTCTCACTAAATCGCGGGCTGAGCAACCACCCCACCCCCACCCCCTCCACACACAACACCTATAGCGCCGAAGCCAGCTAAAAAGAAATAGAGCAAGTTTGGCGCACCCATCAAGTCATTGGCAGCTCCGGGGCCTGTTCCTGAGAGCAGCAAGATTTAGGACCCCAAAAAGCTAAAGAAAACACACAAACTCTGAACGCGTTAGCAGGATGCAGAGAGCGAACGCAGGGCGCAGAACACAGGCTCAGAGCGCAGGCGCAGGTGGAGGTGTGGGTGGAGGCAGACACAGCCACAAGCTAAAGCTCTGAAACCCTGACTGGGGAACCAGTGCAGACGGGTATACGACTGTGGAAGCAGCACCCTGAGACTTGTAAAGAAACCTCCGGAAGACGATCAAGCAAGGGGGTCCACCAGGGGGCTTGACCTTGGATAAAACCAGAACTCAGACCTCAGGAGCCAAAAGACCGCAGACAGACCCTGAGCGCGAGGATAAACCTGAGAAGCTGCTGGGCTAATGATGGCTACCCAGACTCAGGAAGTTCAGAAGAGAAAGATTAACAACAAGAAAAAGAAGTCTTTAACACTCGACAACTCTTACACAGAGAAAATCCAGGCAACCGAGCAAACAGAGGAGGAGAACAAACAAGCATCCGGACCCTCCTCAAATAAGGAAAACTCCTCACAAGCTATGGAAGAGTTCAAAACTGAGATTTTCAGGAAAATGGAAGAGATCTGGCAAGAAAATAACAGTTTAAAAGGTAGAATCTTGCAATTGGAAAGTGAGGCTCAGAAACCAAATGAACTGATAAGCAAATTGAACACCAGAAATGACCAGATTGAAAAGGAATACCAGAAGATTATGGCCAAAAAACAGAAGATTATAGCCGAAAACCAGAAGATTATAGCCGAAAACCAAAAGATCATAGCTGAAAACCGAAAGATTATAGCCGAAAACCAATCCCTAAAGGCTAGAATTGAGCAATTAGAAGCTAATGATCTCTCAAGACACAAGAACAAATAAAACAAAGTCAAAAGACTGAAAAAATAGAAGGAAACATGAAATATCTCAATGAGAGACTGACAGACCAAGAAAACCAGTCTAGGAGAGACAATTTGAGAATAATTGGTCTTCCAGAAAAACCAGAAATTAATAGAAACCTGGACTCCATACTAACAGAAATTATTCAGCAAAATTGCCCTGAAGTCCTACAACAAGAGGGTAATATAGACATTGAAAGGATTCATAGAACACCTGCGACATTCGATCCAGATAAGAAAACGCCCAGAAATATAATTGCCAAATTCAAGAGTTTCCAAGCAAAAGAAAAAATCTTACAAGAAGCCAGAAAGAGACAATTCAAATATCAAGGAGCACCAATAAGGATCACACAGGATCTGGCAGCCTCCACGCTAAAAGATCGCAAGATTTGGAATACGATATTCAGAAAGGCAAGAGAGCTGGGCCGGCAACCACGGATCAACTACCCATCAAAAATGACTATATATTTCCAGGGGAAAGTATGGGCATTCAACAAAATTGAAGAATTCCAGGTATTTGCACAGAAAAGACCAGGGCTAAATGGAAAGTTTGATATCCAACCACAAAAAAATGAGAGAAACATGAAAAGGTAAATAAGATACTGAGGGGAAAGAAAGAAAACTTATAATTTTTAAATTTGCCTTTTTAAGGGCCTCAGTGAGATCTAATTATCTGTATTCCTATGTAGAGAAATGTTATGTATAATTCTCTGTAATGAACTCTATTCGCTATTATAGTATTCACTATTATAGTAATCAGAAGAATAATTCACAGGGTGAGGGTAGAACACTAAATAATCTAAGATGACATGGGGGATGGGAAAGAGGGGGTGAATAGCAGGGGACACCAAGAGAAACTTGAGTGAATAAGAAAAATAGGATATTCTATTACACACAAAGTGGGCATGGGAAGGAGAGGGGACAAATACTATTATAAGAAGGAGAGGAAGAGAGCATTAAGAGGTAATAATCAAACCTTACTCTCAGTATAATCAACTCGGAGAGGGAAGAGTAGCTATACTATCCATTGGGACATAAAACTC
>NW_025396672.1:0-13077 GCF_016433145.1 Gracilinanus agilis | reverse complement strand
ATCTGATCCTCAAAGAAATTATAATCTGGAATAGAATGAAAAAAAAATACACATATGATACCAAGAAGGAATATTTACAAAAGCAGGATATGAGTAAACGTAAGCTAAAATGTTATAAATGATTCCAAAATGCCAAGAGGGAGGGACTAGTGTGAAGAGTAAGAGTAACCCAAATAAAGTAGGGTTAGTCAAAGAAAGGTTTCTTGGAGGCTCATTTTGAGGTCTTTGAGGAAATCATGAACACTATTTGTTAATGGATCAATTGACTTGCATCAGCTGGTGAAAGAAGTGAGGAAGGCATTCCAAGAGGAAGGAATAACTGAGTTAAGGCACTGGAGGGACATGGGACTTAGTGAGTTGTGGGCAGGTAACCTTGGCTAGAACTGAGAAGTCATGTTGGGAAATGGTCCATGATGCCATTGGAGGGAAGTGCTTGATATCGATGTGTCTCCAATCCAAGGAAGAAGGAAAAATAACAGACTATGAATCAATAGCTGAATTCTACTTTCATGGATAACTTCGTGACCTCGGACAAGACTTTTCATCTATAAAATGACAGGGTTAGTTTTGATCTAACACTCTCTAAGCTCCATTTCACTCATTCTAAGGGAAGTCTATGATTTTTGCTAATACAAAATCCTTCCAGGACTGAAAGAATCTCTGAGTGATAGCATGCCTTCAGAAAGAGCTCTGGCTCTGGAATCAAATCCTGCTTCTGATGCTGTCTGTGTAACCTTAGGCAAATCACAACTTTTAGGTCTCAGTTTTTTCATATCTAAAATTATAAGACTAGCTACATAATATAAATACAATAAATATGTAATCTATGGTCTAAAATATAGCCCAACATATGAAATATACCTATAAATATATGATATAAATATATGACATAAAATTCAAGACTAGAAGACCTCTTAGGTCCTTCCTAGTCCTACAGCTATGATTCTATGGTCATTCTGAGGCCCTCTCTCCTCAGTAGTGAGTCTCTTAGCTAGTCTACCATTTCACAAGGTGCCAGGCCATGTTCATTTCCACTCTTCCCATCTCCTCACTTCTCTATTTCTTTCACATCAGCCAACCCAAGTGCAGGTATCTTCCTCACCAGCTTTACACCTCCCTTTTAAGAGTTATCTTCCCCCATCAAAATAGAAACTACTCAAGGCTAGGAACTGTCCTTTTTGTTTATATTTTTCTCCCCAGCCCTTAGCACAGTGCCAGGCACAAGCTATGAAAATAACAATAAGGGACAGTGAGGCAGCTCAATAGATAGAGTGCCAGGTCTGGAGTCAGGAGGGCCTGAGTTCAAATCTGGCTTCAGATACTTCCTAGCCATGTAACTCTGGGCAAGTCCCTTAACTCCATTTGCCCACTCCTTGCTTTTCTGTCCTAGAATCGTTACAAGGACAGAAAGAAAGATTTTGAAAAAAATAACAATATAGGTGATCAGATAATGTGATTTCTACTGTCAGTTTCAAGTTATCAGGGAAGATGAGCTATATATGCAGGTACATACATATATAATACATAGAAACACATATGTATATATATTTAAAATAGATACTTATCTTATACATTCTGCTTTGGTTATTTTTTTAATCATTTTTGAGTACTCAGAAGGATGTGTTGATCATTTAAAAGCCATCATCGTGGGTTCATAAAAAATAGGTCATACCAGACTAAACCCTTTTTTTTTTAATGTTTACCCGACTAGATCAGGGAAATGCCACAGGCATCACATACTAGGATTTTGGCAAGAGATTTGACAAAAGGCCTTACAATGTCATCGTGGAAAAGACGTAAAGATATAGGTTAGATAACAGCACTGTTAGGTGTCTTCAGATTATGCCGCCTGACTAAACCCCAAAAATCATAATCAGTGTCAACATATCACGGCATTTAGAGTTGAAAGGGAGCTCAGCGGTCAATTAGTTCACCTACACTGAAAACTGCAATATGCTGGACATGTGGTCAGCTAACCTCTGCCTGAAGACCTCAAGTAATCATGAACTCACTATGTCTCAAGGCAACAGACTCCACTTGAGAAGGAAGACTGCCAAGGGAGTGCCCCAGGAGTCTGCCCTTGGTCCTCTGCTATTTAACAGCTATCAAGGCCTCGGATGAAAGCATAGATGGCAAACTTATATGATGACAACAAGGTAAGAAGGATAATTACTGCCAAATGCAGGGGGGAAAAAATCAAGATCCAGCAAGATCTCAACAAGCTGGAATGATGGATGAATCTAATCAAATGAAACCAAAGATAGATAAATGTAAAAAACAAACCCAAGTTCAAAAAACAGTTAATCAATTGAATATATATGGTAAGGAGAAAGGCATAACAAGATAATATGTGTAAGAAGATGGGGGAGCAGGGCCAGGGGAGGTTCTTGGTGTGGGAGCTAAATCTGAGCCCATATTGTGATGGAGCAGTCAAAAAGGCTGATGTGTGGTCTTGGGCTGAATGAATAGAAAGTGGCAAAGATAACCAGACCAAGAGAAGTAAGAGCACCTATCTTATCCTATGCTTTTGTCAGTCAATCCACATCGAGAGTGTTGTGTGCAGATTTAGAAAAGACACCAAAAGGGAGCAGCTATATGGCTTAGTGAATTATGAGCCCAGAGGTCTAGAGACAGGAAGTCCTGGATTCAAAGTTGACCTCAGATACTGCATAGCTGTGAGACCCTGGGCAAGTCTCTTGACCCCCATTGCCTAGCCCTTACCAGGAACCAAAACAAGAGGAGAAGACAACACCTACAAAGTGGAACACAGTAGGAACTCGTTTTGCACAAATTCAACACACAAGAATTCAAGTATACATGATTGGCAGTCAAAAAAAAGAAAGGCAGAAAAATACATGAAATATTTTTTTTAATTACTACATGCTAAATTTGCACCATTTTCCAAAAGAGTGTAAAGTCTCAAAGAACTTTGCCCAGTCACACTCAATCTCGCTCAGAGGAGGATTATGAGTCATGACATTGTTTTGTGCCAAACATTAGCTCCCACTCATCAGTCTTGGTCCAGAGTTTGCACTTGTAATTAAACACTATTTAGTTATTAATAATGTTCCCAACGTACAGGAGCAGCAATGCTGATAGCTCTGATAAGCCTAAGAAAATCACAAAGTGCCTTGGTATGTTCACCTAAGAAATACTTATTAAATAATGGGGTTCACTATTATGTGCAACTTTCAACAAAACAAGAAGAGTCTTGGAACATGAAGGCTGTGTAAAACAAGGTCCTACTGTACTTGCAGACAATGAAAGGGCTAGAGACGGTGTCATATGGGAATCAGTTGAAGCAGCTAGAGAGCTCTAGCACAGGAAAGGGCTGACTTTCTGTCAGGCTGTAGGACATTACTTCTGTTTTTATCTGAAAGGCTGGCAGGAACAAGGAAGATCTGATTTGTTTTGCTAAGTCCCAAAAGGCAAAAATCTAAACCAGAGGGTGGAAGTTGGCAGAGAAGTTAACTTTATCTCCACATAAGGAAAATTTTTTGTGAAAAATTAGGACTGCCTGGACAGTTATGTGGCTCATTAGATAGAGGGAGTAGATGGAGGGGGAAGGTCCTGGGTTCAAATTTGACCTCAGATACTTCCTGGCTGTGTGATCCTGGGCAAGTCATTTAACCCTCAATGCCTAGCCTTACCACTCTTCACCTTTGGAACTGATCCTTGGTGTTGATTATAAGATGGAAGGTAAAGGTAATTTTTTAACTACCTTATAAGTAGTGAGTTCCTCATTAATGGTGGTCTTCAAATAGAAGATGGATGGCAACTTATAAGCAAAGGTATAGAGGGGGGTTCTATTCAACTACAGGTTTGTCTAGAGCAGGGACTCTTCATCTTTTTTTTGTGTCTGTCTGGTGAAGTCCATGGTCTCCTCAGAAGAAAGTCTGTGTTTTTTCCAAAGAAACCTTACCTTCTCTCTTAGTCAATACTAAGTATGAGTACCCACATAGAAAAGCAGTAAGAGTGAGACCACTGGGGTTAAGTGACTTTCCCAGGATCACAAAGCTAGGACAAATATGAACCCAGTATCTCCCATCTCCTGGCTCTCCATCCACTGAGTCACTTAGCTGCCCCAGAAGACAGTTTTTATGCATATAGTAAGATACATAGGATTACAACAGAAAATATATTATACTGAAACAAAGTTGCCTTTTTTTCCCCATCCAAATTCAAAGACTCCCTGAAATCTACCCATGAAACCCCAGTGAAGAAGTCCCTTCCAACTCCAATTCTGTGAGTATGATGCCCCTGGCCAGGGGTCAGGTAGCTTTCTAAAAAAGGGATATCAAGCTAACAGCACCTGCTGTTCTCCCCGTGGACAAGTGGGCATGACCAAAGATCTCCTCCTAACCCTCTCATACCGCAGAGCTTGGGAAATTGTCACAAATGGCTGGAGGGTGAGACAAGGAGGTCATACAGAAAACAACCAGCATTTGTACACAGAAACCTGGGTGTCACTTTTATACTTGTGCTGCAGGATGCTGGTTCCCATGATAAGTTATAGGAAGTCACTGCAGTATTGCAAGAAGCTAAGTGATATAAAAATAATGTTTGCATTAGTCTACTTGGTGGCTAGGGCTTCCTCAGTGACAAGTTTCACAGGCTTCTCAGGACAGCTGGGATTCCATACACAATGCCATATCCTGCAGGCTGAATGAAAATATTTCTGGGAAAAACTGCCAAGAAGAGAAAAAGGCAGAAACTCATGCCAGAGGAGTCCCCAGGACAGGAAAAAAAAAAAGAAAAAAGAAAGAAAGAAAAGTCCTTGGCCCTTGAGAATACAACTGTGCTCATCAAAAAGGAAAAGAAAAATCAGAACCAAAACCTTGGGGAGGGCATGGTACTGAAAGCTCTGAATTTGGAGTCAGAGGTTCTAGGTTCAAATTCTGGCTGTTATTTATTATCTATGCAGCCTGGAGCAAGTTACTTTCTCTGGGTCTCTTTCCAAGCCTTCAGCACCAGACTCTAAGCTTGTTGCTAGGGATAAGAATGCAAAACAAACATACAAAATCCACCTTCAAGAAACTTGCATTCTAATAACATCAAGGCAGTTCAGAAGATAGAGAGCCAGGCCTGGCCATCAGGAGGTCCTGGGTTCAAATTTGACCTCAGACATTTCCTAGCTGTGTGATTCTGGGCAAGTCACTTCACCCCAATTGCCTGGCCCTTACCATTCTTCTACCTTGAAATCTTGTATCTAATATAGAAAGGAAGGGAACACAAGGGAAGTAGAAGGAAAGGGGAGGGAGGGAAAGAAACTTGCATTGTAGTGGGGGGGGGGGGAATACAAGACATAACAGAAAGGGATCTGCAATTTGGGGTGATTAGACTATATGAGCTTCTAAAATTTCCTATATTAAAATCTCTGATCAAATGCAAATCCTCCCCCCCCTCTCCCCCCCACCACCACCACCGTGACCCATAGTAACCTAAGCAAAAGATTCCAAGAACAAGAGAAGGAAGGGGTGGGTGGAAAAGTGAGGTGAGGGGAGGGAATCAAATTAACCTAATCCTGGACTCTGATCTGCTTTACTACCACACATATCAACCCAACTGGGAGCAACCAACTATGTTAGTCTATGACATGGATTTCTAAGGGCATAAACTGTGCCATTTCTGTGCCCTGAACATAGCTCCCTGCTACGGATTAAGAAGTGTAATGTGTGACCCTTGTCCTCCAGCATTAAGGAGACAAGATCCACAGCAGTTAAACAACAACTTGAAGCAAGTTAGGAGTAAATGCACAATGAGCATGGCTAAGCCACGGACCTAGCAGGAATTCCACACTGAACCAAATTCAAGCCTTAGCTTCAGGAAGGACCATAGCAGGGGACTGCTAAGTGACTCGGTATATAGAGTACTGGGCCTAGAGATAGGAGGTCTTGTGTTCAAATCTGACCTCAGACACTTCCTAGCTGTGTGACCCTGGGCAAGTCACTTAACCCTCCTTGCCCAGCCTTTACCATTCTTCCATCTTGGAATCAATATTTTGTATCAACTTTTTTTTTTTTAATGTTGGAACCATACTGTAGTTTATTGAGCAAATAGCAACAGATTTTTTTAAACCCTTACCTTCTGTCTTAGAATCAATACTAAGTAGTAATACAGTACTAAGCAGAAGAGTAGTAAGAGCTATGCAATGAGGGTTAAGTGACTTATCTGAGGTCAAATAGCTAGGAAGTTTCTAAAGTCACATTTGAACCCATGTCTTCACATCTCCAGGTCTGGTTCTCTATCTACTGAGTCACTTAGCTGCCCTTCTCACAGCTAAGATTTTAACTCCGGTCTCCTCACTTCAATTCCACTATAACAAATATCCCCTAGTTGCCTAATAATGGAAGGTCCTGAATGTTCAGAGTTTGAAGTTTCTCCCATAAGCAATAGACTCTTCAGCAGGAGCATGACATGAAAGAAGAGGTGTTTCAGGAATCCTGACCTAACAGTGTACAGGATAAATGGGAATGCAGATATCTGGGGATCAGGAGGCTATCAGAATAGTCCAAGAGTGAACTGGTATCTGGAATGGAAAGAACCCAATGAAAGACAGGGGCAAAGTCACTGGCAAGCAACTCAGCCAAAAGCACTGTAATCTAGAAATTATACAGCACCTCCCATCAGGAATCAAAAGCTCAAGACATACATCATTAACTAAACACACGGAGACATGAGTGACCACAGCAGCACCAAGGCCGGAAGCTTTCCAAAGAAACATATCAACCAATGAGATAAAGTCAAGAACTTGCTGATTATCGTCCAGCTCACCCTGGAGCTTTTAAAAGGGCCCCCACTTCTCTGCCACCCTACCCTTGGTCCTGCTCACATCCTCCTTTTAGACAGTCGCTTTTTTAAGTTTCTATGATTACTGCTGGTTAAAGACCAGTGAGGAAGGAATCAACAATAGGAAACATTAAAAACAAATTGGGTTTGACTTAACAGGCAAGGCCAGGGGATAGTGACAGCCCAGCAGGAGAGGCCTTTTCTGCTTCTTTTGGGTCCCTTCTCTTTCCCTCATTATACTTCCATTTATCACTGCCCTAGACTGTATAGCCTAGTTATCTCAATCGAGGCAAAGCAGAGCTGCCCCAAGAGCAGTTCTTCACAATCCCTATGCTAAGACAAGAGGGGCTGCCAGTTTTCACATCTATAAGTAGCAATAGTTCATCCAAGAGTGAAGTAATCAGACCCAAAGATTTAGACCACAGGACTGCATGCCTAGAGTTTGAGAATCAGAGAAGAAAAGTAAGAATCCTAAAAGCAATCCCTTTAGGAATTGTTGTAATGGAGTCTGTCTAAAGTAAAAAACAATACAAAACAAAACACCTCAGGTTATGAAATGCTCAATTATTTTTCTTATGCACTTGGGAAAAGGCGATATGGTGCAGTGATAACAGCACTAGATTTACAGTCAGAGGTCAGGGGTTCAAATCCCAGTTCTGTTATCTATTGCATACCAGAAGCAAGTTCTTTAGCTTCTCATGACTTCATTTTCCTCATCTGTAAAATGGGGAGACTAGACTAGATGAACTCTGAGGTCCCTTGCCATGAGGATGACCTAATAGGAAGGAATTTCATCATCATTTTTCTGCACTTACAGAAGGCTTCTGAGGTTAAAAAACATTGACTGTGCAAGAACATATTAGTAATCAGTTGTTTGGGGAGTGCAAGACCACACATTAGCTGAAATGCCTTGGGACAGAATGAGGTAAGGATGTCACTATTTTCTGCTCAAACCAGAGGAACATGGGCAAGATGAAACCAGCAATCACTCTTTTCAATTCAGGGAAACTCTCCCAAAGAAGGCAGAGACTCAGCCCACAAAGCAGGACTTCCTGAATTATTGAATGGCATCAGGGTTATTGAAATGGGAACTGAGAGGCTGCTCAAGTGGAAAGCAGGGCCCTGGCCAGTACTGAGGCAGGAAACAAAGAGTCCTAGAAAGGGAATCTAAGCTCCATGGGGAAGTGGGGGTGAGGGGCCCTGCAGGGATGAAACATCGCCCTTTTAAGCAGCCAATCCAACCCTGTTGTGTCAAGAGGCTGGTTCCAACATGCATGTTCTGCCTATGAGTCAGCAACCCCATTCAGTAGCATTTTATTGCTGCTGATTCATACCTTGGCTACACAGGAAGTTGGAGTCCACTCTTCCCCACTAAAAAAAAAAATGCAGTTTAAGAACTCTGCTCAATGAAAACCCCAAGTCACAGGCACCCTGATATAGTGCTTCCTGTGCGTCACTCAAAGGGAGGGGGGGGGGGAAGTCCTCCTTGATGTTAACCTCCACCACTCCATCTGCACCTCTTTAGCTGCCATCAAGGAAGAAAAGAAGCCGTGTTGAAGTGCTATGTATTTCCGGGTCTGTGACACACTCTTATGTCAGGCAGAGCCCAGGGCAAAAAAAAAAAAAAAAAGGTGAAAATGGACAAAGTGGTATGCCTGCTACTTATCTACCCAGAAATTCAGAAACAGGTTCAGGTCCCTAGAAGATTTTTATTCCCTCAAGGTTTTATTTCACCTTATGTATTTGATTTGAAGGTGATACAATCTTGGGCAAGACAATCCTCCACCAGGGCCACACTCAGAACAAACATACAAATCTGCTAAACTGTGGCAGCAAGTTAATTTTTTGCAAATACAACAGTTTGACTACTAAACTTGTAACACTTAAAGAAAAAAGTATCAATCAGGCCAGCTCTGAAATACAGTTACTAGCCTAGCTGGGCTGCACTTTTGCATACAAACTTTCAAAATGCACTTAACCCCAAAGAGCAACCCCTGGGCTCAAAAAAAAAAAAAAAAAAAAAAAGGTGTGCCCTGTCATTAGCTGCAAAGGAGGAAGCTCTATGACTTAAAACCAAAGAAAAGCCTTAAGGTCAAGCAACAACCACTCCCTATTTTGTTCAAATTCCTTGGAGTCCATAGAGTGGGGAGCTCCACACTCCCAAAGCAAAATTGGAAAGCCAGCTGTGCAGCAGCCTGTTTCAAGGTTTATTTTGCTGTTCTTTTGCATCCATCCCATCTGTAAAGAGATGCCGAAGAACTGGTCTAGAATCAATTCTCACTGGAAGTAAGACTAAGAAGAGGTCACGGTGCCATTCATAGGTTCAAAATGATGACACATACTCCTATGTCAGGAAAAGGCAGCTCTACTCAGACCTAATGTCTTGGAGCTTTTCATTAGCCGGAAAAGAACAAAGCCAAAGTGAGATTGGTATGGTAGATTAACTCCAGCTACCTTCAAAAGATCCCTTGAAAACCTTAGCACATCAGTAAGAGTGCCAGAGTTAATTTTATCTCCAGTCAGAGAAACCTGTTTATAATACCTTAGTGATGGACAAAGCAAGCTTCCTAGTCTTCTAAACGTGCTCTTGGGACAACCAGGTATTAAATCATCCCTCTTTTTCTAAGACACCAAACATGATAACCTGTTTACTTCTCTCTCTAGGCGACTGTAATCATAATTTACAGTCAGTTGCTCTATTCAAACTCTAATTACAAAAGACTTGAACTCCAGATGGGTTATGAGGCTCATCTTCTCTGCTAAAAAGCTTCCCTTCTGTGAAATATTACTTGTACAAATGTCCACTGACCACTTGCAAAGAATGTTCAGAGAAGTCTCTTATTTAACATCTCTGAAATACCTTAAGAACTATGGGAAGCATGTTATTCTCTGGCACGTGCTGTCTCCTTCATGCTCCTTCACCGAGTATTTCAATTGTTACTCATGAACAGTTGGGCAACGGTCAGGTATCTGGCATCCCCATTTATGTAAGATGTAATTACAGTTTAAAATCTTGCTGACCTCAATAATGTACAGCCCCCAGCCAATCCATACTTGAGTGCTCAAGTCACAGAAACCTAAGGTGGCAGAAATCTCAATGATGACACATTCATCCCACCCGACTGATGACCAACACAGACTACAGTGCATATTTTTCCCCTGCTGTGTATTTTCCAGTGAAGAATCAAATAAGAAACCTGCTTGCTAGGGCTTCCCCCCTTTTCGCAATCTTCAGGAAGCAAAGTCTAAGGTACTTGCTGCTGTCACCCCAAGATTCTAATGTACTAGGGCAGTGGGCTTACAAACTGCTGGGCAAAGTAATTTTCCTCTTGCCACTCTGCAACAGGCACCATCCAACAGTCCCCTGCCTCTACTCCCCAAGCTTCAGGGAGTGAATTAAGAAAAGAAAAACCTGATAGCAGGTCACATTCATCTACTGTTCAGTCATGTTGGAAATTTCTTAGAGCCTCAACATTCATGCAAGTTTCTAACTGTGCTAAATCACCATTTCCCCTTACCACAAAATAACTCCTTTTCTTTCCTCTTAGCCCCTTCCCTTGCTTCTCCCACAGGCCTGAGTTCCCCTCAGAATGACAAATTCTTCTCTGTTGCTACTGCCTTTTCTAAATTTCCAGGAAGGAGTCAGGAGGGGGTGGGGGAGAACGGAACAGTTCTTAGCCTTCCCAGAAAGCTTCTGCCAGCATGAGAGCAAGGCAAGGCAACCTAGCCCTTAACAAGGAAGATCCCCAAGAGCCAGAATCCCAAAATGCTTCCAACACTAACTTAAGGCTTCCCGATTCAGTTCAACAAATTAAGAAACTGTACAGTGGTACATTTCCCGGGGTGAAACCAAGATAAACGCTAGATTATGTGGAATTGAATTTGAAACTCTGAGATAAGATAGGTTACTCTCCCCAACCCGAGCTTAGAAAGGAAGGTAAGACAACCAGAGAGCACAGAGGCCTGAAAAAGGCAAGAGGGGCTCAATGCAAACTGGAGAGCAAAGGAAGGAGAATTGAGGGTAGGGGGTGGGATGGCGGCAAAGGAAGATTTCGAGGGGAGCGGTTGGTGGCAGGAGGGACAGACAGCCTTATTGTAATGTTCAGATAAGTTTGCAGCCATAAAGAAGGCTGGGGAAGGGTTCAGGGTAGCAAGTAGGCACGGAAGGGATGTAGGGAGCTCTCTGAAGAACTGGATGCCAGGAAGAATGCCAAGGGATTGGGGATTTGTTTAAAGGCAACGAAATGGGAACAGAGGGGTGCAGGTGAGCCAGCGTTAAACCGGCCGGTGGAGATCCGGGAGCTCAGAGCCCAGCTGGGTTGTAGTGCCCGGGCAGCCAGAGAGCCGGGGTGCGCCCAGAGGCCCTGCACCTACCTCTGGAGAGGGACATGCTGAGACTGGAGGCACGGGGCCGGGCTCCGCTACGGGCGGCGGCTGGAGGTTGGAGGCTGGAGGCTGAAGGCAGGCAGGGGCTGCGGGGTTGTGGCGGGCGGGTGCACCGAGCGGGGGTGGCTAGTCCCGGGGGCAGCAGGTGGAGGCGGCACCTCGAGGAAGGGTCATGCCTCCCTAACGCCGGGCGAGCGGAGCAGAGCAGGCTCCTCTCAGTACATCCCCACCCCCGGCCCTCGGGGGCTGGCGGGGTTCGGATGGAGAGCGGTGGAGGGGCTGCAGGATGCAAGGAAAGGCGAGATGTCTGTCAGCTGAGGGCGGCGCCGGAGCCAGACTGAGAAGGCAGGGGAGCGGGACGGCACCGCGGGAGACGAAGTCCCGCCCCTTGTCAGTCCGCCCAATAGAAAGCCGAGACTCCTCACGTTCCCCGAAGCACCGCCTCCTCCCCCTTAAAAGTTAAGCCCTGCCTCCTGACATAGACACGCCCTAATCGCCCTGCTTGCTAATAATAACCTTCCTGACCATCCCGCTCTTAAGGTTGGTCAAGCGCTTTCCTTATCGTGGGTGGAAGTAGATAGTGTAAGGATTATGACCCCTTTGTAATAATGTACTGGCAAATGTTTAACAACCGACTTTGGGGGTGTGGGGAAATCTATGAGCAGGATGCATTTTTAGGTTTAATCCGCATTATTTTCTCCATAAGTTTCTTCAAGTCTAGACAGCCAACAAATCAATAAATCAAGTGCGGATTCGCGGCTTTTGCAAATTTCCCAGCTATAAATGCTCACACGGAAAATTTAACAATGGGCTCTCCTGGAGTCTTCCCATTTGTCAGAGGATGGAGACTCAAATATAAAGAAGGAAAAGGTCTTGAAATCAGACAGGTAATACATATCAGAATGGGAAGGCAAACCCAGGATATCTGACAATTTTAATAATAGCTGACGTTTATATAGTGCCTTAAGGTTTGCAGAGTGGTCTCCTCACAACAACCTGAGAAGTAGGTAATGTAAATATCATTCCCATTTTACAGATAAAGTCACAAAGTTGTTAAGTGACTTGCCCACCAAGGTGACCATGAAGCCCTCAAACTGAAACAGATTCATAATCAAGTCTTAAGCCCCAGATCATATGCTCTTCCCATTCTACAACACACATATATAAAAACAAATTCAAAAAATAAACATACATAATAACATATAAACAGATTTGTGAATTCAACTAAAGTAATGTTTATTAAGCACCTAACCATGTGCTGAACCCTTTGCCAGACCCTGTGAAGAAGAAAAGAAAGGAAGATGAAGTCCTTACCTCTGAAAAGCCACTGGAAGACAAGACTTACAAAGGTAAAACAGACAGCAGTATGCAATGCATGGTAAGCCCCAAATGCCACTTAGTGTGGACTAGAGTGGTCAAGGAATCCTTCCCAGAGCAGAGAGCATTTGTTCTAGGTCTTTAAAAAATTACTAGATTTGAGAGATGCAAATGTCTGGGGAATGTCCTGAGCCAAGGTAGGGAGACAAGTAATGGAGCAAGAGGCACAGTCAGATACTCTTAGATGAACCCAGAACATTTACCTCATTCTTAAAGGGAGAATTAAACTAAGATATCCTAGTGTCCCTTATCTCTAACATTCGATCAATCTAGTATACACAGACACACACACACACACACAGAAGTCCAATTTATTTCCTAAGAATCATGGTGTGTCTTCTGCTGGCCTACTGGTCTACCAGCACAAACATGTATATTCACATATCACACACATTCATTTATTCTCTCTCTCTCTTTCTTTTTCATATCTCTCTCTCTCTCTCACACACACACACACACACACATACACACACACATACACACACACACACACACACACACACACACACACACACACACACACAC